>NW_007252451.1:0-1793 GCF_000164805.1 Carlito syrichta | reverse complement strand
GGCGCGGGGCTCCTGTTGCCTGCTCGGAGGCAGGCACCCATCTTGTTCCTGTCCGGCCCCACCCCTTCTGGGGCGAGCAGATGAGATAGCACCACTTGCTGGCGATTCAAGGTAACAACACCGAAACGGGAGAAACAACCTTGATAAAGACATAGACCAGAGTGCTGAACGAGGATAATCTGAACTGTCCTTCACAGCAGATCAGGGGAACTGACCCTAACTGCAAACTAATTTACCAGCTTGAAAAAAAAACGAGAAATCAGACCTGAAAGGACATTGGACTTAAACGAAATGTCTCAGAGTGTGCTTCATTGATTCTATTAATGACTTAATTCTATTCCTACTGTATTGTTCCCTTTTTTCTCTTTTCCTTTTCCTTTTCTTCTCTTTTATTCTGTCTGTGAACCATGTCTTTGTATAGAGGAACAGCACACTAATAAGGTGGTTGGATAGCTGGTATGTTAGCATCACTATATGTCTTATTTTTGTTTGTATGAGAGTTGGTTCGACTGTAGCGGTGGTCTATTGTTTTTATCTGTTTCAGTATAGGCCTCTCTCTCTATTTGTTGGCACACTCGTTTGTTTCCCCCTTTACTCCTCTATCTCTCCACTCCCCTTTTCAACCCACTATCTGCTCCATTCTCTCCCCTCTGCTAACCACATTTTATTTCAGGGAGTAAACCTACAGCCCCACTGCCCTGGAAAGATTCCAGGGCAGTGGGAAGTGGGTTCCACATTATCCACACGCCTGTCAGCGAATACCAGGACCTGCAGACAGATTTTGAATCACAGCTCTCCCCTTAAGTACATCTCAAAACTGCAAAAAGGACCACCTCCAACCTACAGTGCAACTTCAGAATTGAACAAAGTAAGAGGACGTACATAAAGAATAGGAGATTGAACAAACAGAAGTAAAACCAATCCCTTTACCCCTGAATAACAGAATTAAAGAAGACGGTGACGTGGAGGGAAGGAAAAAGTAAGGAGGGGGAAAAACCGCACAAATGAAGAAAAACCAAAAGAAGAATATAGGTCTTACACAGACCCCTGGGAGATCAGACAATGAGAAAACAGATTCTGGAACACAGACAATGAAGAGTCCCCAGAATGACTGGCTACATGCAACAAACCCAGACATCAAGACATTAATGGAGAGAATTAAAAAAATTGAGGAGAGACAAGAGGAAAATAGGAAGGAGTTGTTGTCAGAAATGACAGCAGTAAAGAATACTGTGATGGAAATGAACAACAGACTAATAAGCATGGAAAGCAGAATCAGCCAAGCCGAAGAAAGAATCTCAGAGCTTGAAGACCAAAACACAGAACTAACCCAAACTGTCAAAAGCATAGAAAAGAAGCTCAAAAAGACAGAACAAAACCTGCAAGAGATGAATGATCACTTCAAGAGACCAAACCTAAGAATAATTGGGCTTCCTGAGGCAGAAAGAGAAACCGAAGCCACACTGGAACAAACATTTCATGAAATCATTCAAGAAAACTTCCCTCATCTCATTAAGGATGAAAGAATTCAAACACAAGAGATTCAGAGAACCCCTGCAAGACAACAAACGAGAAGACCAACTCCCAGACACATAATAATTCGCCTAAACAAAGTAACTATGAAAGGAAAAATCCTAAAGGCAGCAAGAGAAAAAGGCCAGACTACCTACCAGGGAAAATCAATTAGAATAGCAGCAGATTTATCAACAGAAACCCTTCAGGCCAGGAGAGCCTGGAGCCCTATCTTCAAGTTCTAAAAGAGAAACAATTTCACCAGAATAACCTACCCAGCC
>NW_007252450.1:231444-232533 GCF_000164805.1 Carlito syrichta | reverse complement strand
CCTTTCTATGGGTGCACCAGTGACTGACCCCTCACTCTGTTGGGTGCCCCTAGTGAATTGTTCTCCTTTGTTAAGATTGACCCAGTGACTGGCTCTCCTCTGTCATGTATTTTGCAGTGACTGACTCTCTTCCTTGATGGTTGCCCTAGTGACTAGTCCTGCTCCAAATTGTTGCTCCAATGACTGGCTCTTCTCTATTGTGTGTTCCCCCATTACTGAACTTCCTCTGTGTTTGGAGCCTCAATGACTGTCACTCATCCACCATGATTGCTGCAGCGACAAGCCCTACAATGTGTCGAATGTCCCACTTACTGGAGTTCCTCAATAATGTGTGAGACTAGCCCTCCTATGTGATTAAAATCTGCAAGACTTGTTGTCATGTGTGATCGGTGCCCCAGTGACTGGCCCTCCTCTGAAGTGAGAGTCCCAGTGACTGGATTCCTTTTGTAATTGATGCCACAGTGACAAGCGATCTTCTGGAGTGTGTTTCCCAGTGACAATCTCTCCTCCATTATGAATGCTTTAGTGACAGGCCCTCCTTTCTGATGAGTGGCATAGTAACTTACCCTACTTTTGATAGGTGACCTGGTGACTGCATCTCCTGTGTTATGGCTGCCATTGTGACTGCCAGTCGTGTGATGTGTGTCACACTGATAGACCCTAGTCTGTTAGGGTTGTCCCAGTGACTAGGACTCCTCCAAAATTGATGCCCCAGTGACATGACCACTTCAGTGTTAGGAGAAAATTGTCTGGCACATCTCCAAAATGGGAACTACAATGACTTGCCTTCTGTGTGATGGGTTCCCAAGTGATTGGTCTTCCTCTTTGATAGGTGCCCAGTGATTTGTCCTCTTCCATATTTGTGCCCCAGTGAATATCTTCCTCCACTATGGGTGCCCAAATGAATCTTCCTCTATGATGGTTGCCCAGTGACAGATTTTTCTCACAATGGTTGCTGCAGTGATTAACCCTCCTCTGTGAAGGGTGTCCAACTTACTGGGCCTCCTCCATAATTGATGCCTCAGTGACAGGCCCTCTTTTGTGATGGCTGTACCAATGACTGGACCTTCTCCATAATGTGCCCTAGTA
>NW_007252450.1:229433-230900 GCF_000164805.1 Carlito syrichta | reverse complement strand
TCCTCTCTAATGGATGGCCCAGTGACTGGCTGTCCTCTGTGATAGGCACCCCAGTGACTGCGTCTTCTCTGCAATTATTGCTCCAGTGACTGGAACTCTTCTTTGAAAAATACCCCAGAGACTGATTCTTTTCTGTGCTGAATACCACACTGATTTTACTTCCTCTGTGATGGCTGCCCCAGTTACTGGCACACAGCAGTTATCAGATCCCAACTGAATGAGTCTCTATTAGGTACCCCAGTTACTGGTTCTCCTCTATGATAGGTGAATCGTTGGACCTCAACTGTAATGCATGCTTATTGACATACTCTATTTTGTGATGTGTGTCCCAATGACCGGTTCTCCTCTCTGATAGGTGTGCCAGTTAGTATCCTTCTTCTGAAATCAGCGTCCTAGTGACTGGCCTTCCTCTATAATATGAGACCCAGTGACTGGCACTCTTCACCAAAGTGACTGATCCTTCTCTGTGATAGGTGCCACATTGATTGACTCTCCTCTGCTTTAGTGTCCCAGTTAATGTCACTCCTCTGTAATGGGTGCACCAGTGATTGTCCCTCCTCTGTGATGGGTGCTCCAGTGATTGACCCTCATCTATAATTTATGCCTTCATGACTAGCCCTCATTTGTGTCCAGTGTCCCAGTGTCAGACATAATCTGTGATGGGTATCCCAGTGACTGGCTGTCCTCTCTGATGGTTGCCCATGTTACTAGGCCTATATCTTGATGGGTACCACAGTGACTAACTCTCCTTTATGTTTGGTGCCCCTAGGACTGATTCACCTCCTTAATGGTTGCCCCAGTAAAGAGTTTTCCTCAGTGATGGAGTGATGGATGTTCCAATTACTGGGCCTCCTCAATATCAGGTGCCCCAATGACTAGACCTACATTTTGATAGATTTTCCTATGACCTGTCAACCTGTGTGATGGGTGTAGCAGTGCCTAGATCCCCTCTGTAATGTTAATCTCAGTAACTGGCAAATGTCCATTCTGCGTGCCCCAGTGACAGCCCCTCTCTGTGGTGGGTGCTGCAAACCAAGTCCTCTTCTGTGATGGTTTTCCTAGTGACAAGCCCTTTTCTGTGATACAAACCTTTTTGATAGGCCTTCCTCTTTGATGCGAACCACAGTAACTGTCCTCTGTTGTTGGGAGCCGGCCACGGAGGCCCACTGAGCGTTAGGGATCAGGAAGGGCCATTGACCCCGAGACCACTAGGATGCATTTGAGAGCTATTGACCCCATTTCCTCCCCCTTTCTACTCAGTACCAGCCAGATTAAGCTCCTTGAGCTCGGAACATAAAAACTCTGAGACCAGGACGAACACAAGCTAACTTTAGAAGCTCATTGCTCCCATTCCTCCACAAACTGCAGTTTTCACTTTCACACAACTTATAATTCAAACTGGTGTCACATCTAAGAGCCTTAGTATTGATCACAGGCTTCTGGGTCATGATCTTAGGATTTATTGAA
>NW_007252450.1:206593-229413 GCF_000164805.1 Carlito syrichta | reverse complement strand
CAAGGATGGATTCAGAGCTGGTAAATTCAGCAGCTCAGTGATATTTCCAAGGATGCTGGTTCTTTCTATTTTTCTGCTCTACCTCCTCAGCATATCAGCCTTGTCCTCAGACCAACTCTTCGGTGGATTATTCCAGAAATCCAATGTTCAGAGACATAAAGAAAAGAGATGGGGAAAAAAGACCTCTGTCTTTCCTAAGTGTTGGGAACCGGCCATGGAGGCCCACTGAGCGTTAGGGATCAGGAAGGGCCGCTGACCCCAAGACCACTAGAATGCGTTCGGGAGCTACTGACCCCATTTCCTCCCCTCTTTCTACTCAGCACTAACCAGATTAAGCTCCTGTGAGCTCAAAACATAAAAACTCTGAGACTGGGACGAACACAAGCTAACTTTAGAAGCTCATTGCTCCCATTCTTCCACAAACTGTAGTTTTGGCCTTCACACAACTTATAATTCAAACTCGTGTCACATCTAAGAGCCTTAGTATTGGTCACAGGCTTCTGGGCCATGATCTTAGGATTTATTGAAGGTGTAAATTGTAGAATATAGTTTTAGAAGACAGCCATTTTGTTGAAAGAATGCAACTTAGTTACTTGCAGGTAGCCCACTGTGAACTTTGGACTGGGCCACATTCCAAACATTCTGGGATGGGCCACTTTTGTTTGTAAAGTAAATACTTAAGCTTCTATAGAATTGTTTAGCTTGGCATAAATCAATTAGCTTAAGATGAAAAAGGTTTATAGAATATGTCAGTCACGGATTAGGTTATCCTTTGTTATGGGATTTTAAGATTATCATATGAAAAGGGTTTAAAGGCAATCATTGATTAAGTTTTCATGGATTAAGGTTTATGGTGGGTGGGGGACGTCCCTCCCACATCTGACCTTGTGTATAAAAGACCCGTTGTAATTCCCAATAACACTCACATCACTTCTGCACTAGACTGGAGTCCAGTCTCTTTCTTTCTCTCTCTCTCTCTCTGTTTCTCTCTTCTTCCTCCCAATCGCCGACGCCGTCTCCACCTTTGTGGTACCCTGAACCCAGCTGGAACTGGTCTCCGGTACTCTTTGATGGGTGCTTGAGTAACTGTCCCTCCTATTTGATAGATGTTCCAGTGACTTGCCCTCATCTGGGATGTTTGTCCCATTGTGTATCTCTCCTCCAAAATTGGTGCCCCAATGACTAACTTGCCTCTGTGTTGGACCAGTGACTGACTATTCTCTAAAATGAGTTCCTCAGTGACTCTCTATTCTCTTTGATGAATTTCCCACTGACTAGCCTTCCTCTTTGATCAGTGTGTCAGTGACTGGGACTCTTCAATATTGTTGCCCCAGTGACGCCTTCCTTCACATGAGTGCCTCAGTTATTCTGCCTCCTCTGATATTTGTGCTGAGTGATTGGCCCTTCCCCATAATGATACACCAGTGTCAAGTTGTCCTATGTGAAAGGTACACCATATACTGGTTTTTCTGCATAATAGATGACAAAGTGACAGGCCTCTCTTGTGACTGCTGCTTCAGTGGCAGTCTTTCATATATGATGGTTTCCCAGTGACTGTGCCTCATCCATAAAGGTTACTACATTTATTGGTCCTCCTCTGTGATAAGTTCTCCTTGAACTGGTCCTCTTCTGTGACAAATGCCCCAATTCTAATCTTACTCAGTGATGAGTGCCACAGTGACTGGCTTCCCTCTGTGATTTCTGCCCCAGTGACTGGGTCTTCCAGACAATGAGTGTCTCAACGGCTACCCATCTTCCATTAAGTATGCCCAGTGACACTATCAATGGCAATTTGTGCCCAGTGATGGTCCCTCATCCATAATGTGTGCCCTAGTGATTAGCCCTTCTCTCCGATGGGTGTCTTAGAACTGGATTTGCTCCACAATGGTCGCCCAAGTGACGAACACACCTCTGTGATGATTATCCCTATAACTTACCCTTTTCACTGATTGGTCCAAGAGTGACTGGCCTTCAAAAAGTGATGGTTGTCCCAATGACTGGCCCTCCTCCAGAATGGGTTCTCCAGTGACTGGAATTCCTATATTATTGGTGCTCTAGTGATTATGCCTCCTCTGAGTGGGTGAACCAGTGAAGAGCCTTCCTCTGCAATTTGTGCCCTCATGACTGGAACTTTTCTGTGATTGGTGCCCAAATGACTGCCCCTCTTCTGTGATAGTTTCCCAGTTACTGGCCCTTCTCTTTCTTGGGTGCCTCAGTGGTTGTCCCTCCTTTGTGTTTCCTGTCTAATTCACTGGTCCTCCTCTGTGATCAGTGCTCTAATGACTAGCTCTCTTCTGTAATTCCTGCCCGAGTGGCCAGCAATTATCCACGATGAGTTACCCTGTGACTTGGATCCTCTGTTTCTGGATCCCCAGTGACTAGTTCTCCATTACTATGTTCATTTCAATAAATGGCCTCCACTGTGATGGGTGCCACATTGACTGGCTCTTTTGTGATAGCTGTTCCAGTGACTAGTCATCTTCCATAATTGTTGCCAAGTGACTAGCATTCCTCTGTGATGGGAGCCCAAGGGACTGAGCCTCTTCAATAATGGGTGCTCTAGTGACTAGCCCAATTCTGTGATTGGTGTACCAGTGATTGATCTTTCCAATATGAGTGCCACAGTGATTCTCTCTTTTCTGTGATGAGTGACCTAGTAACTGGCACCTCTCTGTGATCAGTGTCCCAGTGATTGGCGCCCTCTCATATGGTGCCACAATTGCATGTACTCTGCTGTGCTGGGTGCCTCAGTGACTATCCGTCCTCTGTGATGGTGCCCCAGTTATTGAGTCTCTCCTGTGATGTGTATCCCCATGAAGGGCCTTTTCTCTCTAAACAGTGACCCAGTGATTGGCCTTTGTTCAAATTGGTTTCATCAGTATCTCCTGTTTTTCTAGGATGGGTGCCTAGTCATCATCTGTGATGAGTGCCTCAGTCATGGACTTTCCTCTGAAATGAGTGCCCAATTTACTAGCCCTCCTCTTTGATGGGTACCCAAGTCACTGAACCTCTTGGTGATGGGTGCTCTTCTGATTGTCCTTTCTCTCTGATTGGTGCCTCACTGACTGTTCCTCTTCTGTGATTGATGCCTCAATGACAGCGCCTGCTCTGTGAAAGTGCCTGAGTGACTAACCTTCAATGTGTTGTACCACACTGACTTTTCCTCCTCTGTGATGGCTGCCCAATCATTGTCCTTCCTTTGTGCTTGGAGCCCCAGTGACTGCCCCCTCCTAATGGGTACCCCATGACTGGTCATTCTCTCTGATGGGTGCCTCAGCGACAGACCCAGATCTGTGATGTGTGTGTTCTCCTCTGTGATGGGTAACAGAGTTACTGACTCTCCTCTATGATGGTGCCTCGGTGACAGGCTCTTCTGTGATGTTGTTCACAGTGACTAGATTTTTCTCTGATGGGTGCCCAAGTGAGAAGTCTTCTTCTGTGATTAGTGCTCCAGTAGATAGACCTCCTCCATAATATGTGCCTCAAAGAAAGTCACTCCTCTGTCATGGATGCAGCAGTGATGGTTCGTCCTCCGTAATGCATGACCCAATGATTGACACTTCTCTATAATTGGTATCCCACTACTAGCAATCATCCATAATAGATGTCCCAGTCACTAGCTGTCTTCTGTGACTGGTAGCACAGCGAATGGTGCTCATTTATAATGGTTGCCCCAGTCACTAGTTCTCCAGTGACAAGTCATCCTCCATAATTTTTGCCAAGTGACTAGCATTCCTCTGGGATGGGAGTCCCAGGGACTGAATCTCTTCAATAATGGATGCCCCAGTCATTAGCCATCCTCTTAGATGAGTATCTCACTTACATAGCCTCCTCCATATTTGGTGCACCCACTACTGGTCATAAATTGTGATGGTTATCCAAGTGAATGGGTCTCATCTGTAACATGAGACCCAGTGATTGGGCCACCACTGTGATTGTTGTCCCAGTGACTGGTCTTCATATATGATGGGTGCCCCAGTGACTATCCCTACTCTGTATGGTAATCTCCATGACTGAGCTACCTCTATGATGAATATCTTTGTGACGACCCTCCTCTGTGATGAGTGTCACAGTACTGATCTTTCATTATGATGGGTGCCACTGTGACTCCCCCTCTGCTGTGATGTGTGCCCTAGTGACTGACCAACCTATATGGTGGGTGCCCCAGTGACTGACCATCCTTTGGCATGGTTTTCCCAGCTACTGGCCCTCTACCATAAAGGGTGCCCCAGTGACTGTGCCTCCTCTGTTATTGTTGCCACAGTGACTACCCTCCTCTGTGAGGGGTTTCCCCATGACTAGTCTGCCTCTGTGATGAATGTCCCAGTTACTGGTCCCCAATTTATGGGTGCCAAAGTTACTCTCTCTCCTTGTGAAGGGCGCTGCTACAGTTATTGGCCCTCCTTTGTCATTGGTGTCCCAATGATTGCCTTTCATCTGTGATTGCTGTCCCAGTGACTAGCCTACTCTCTGATGGGTGCCCTAGTAATTGACCATCCTGCATGATGAGTCCCCAGTGACTGAATGTCTTCTGTGATGATTGCCCTAGTGACTGGCCCTTCATAACAATGGGAGTCCCATTGGCTGACCATCCTCTGCAGTGGGACTCCAGTGACTGGGTATCCTCCCTAAAGGATGTTTCTGTGACCTGTACACCTCTGTGAATCCTGTCCCAGTGAAAGACTCCCACTCCAAGATGGCTGCCCCAGTGACATACCTTTCCCTATGATGGGTGTATGATGGGTGCCCTTGTAACTGACATTTAGCTGTGATCATTGCCCCATTGATTGTCCCTTCTCTGTAATGAGTTCTCCAGTTATTGGTCCTCCTGTGTGATGGATTCCTCGGTGACTACCCAACTACTTTTGCGTGACCAAGACACTGGGCTTCCTGTGTAATGGATGACCCAATGAATAGAACTCCTCCATGATGGGGTGCCCCAGAGATTGACCATCCTCTGTAATTCGTGCCCCAATGATTGATACTCTTTCAATTGGGTGTCCCAGTGCCTGGACCTCCTCTGAGATGGGTGCCTCAGTTACTAGTCCTGTTCTGTAATATGTGCCCCAGTGACCAGCCATCTTCTGTGATGGGTGCCCCAGGACCAAGTCTTCTCCTAATGGTTGCCCCAGTGACTAGCCCTGCTCTGTGATGGATGCTTCAAAGACTAAGTCGCTTCTGGGATAGGTGCCAAAGTCACTACTTCCTCAGTGATAGGTGCCCCAGTGACTAGCCCATATCTCTAATGAATAACCCACTGGCTTTGTCTCTGTGATGGCTGCCTCAGTTATTGACCCTCTTGTGTGATTGGAGTCCTAGTGACCGAGCTCTCTAATTTTTTTTTGAGTTGGAATCCCACTCTGTCATACAGACTGGAGTGCAGTGGCATGCTTCTGGCCACCACAGCCTCGACATGCTGGGCTCCAGCAAGTCTTCTGCCTCAGTCTTCCATGTACCTAGAACTACAGGTGCACACTATCACACACGGCTAAATTTTTTTAATTTATTGTAGAGATGAAGTCTCGCCAAGTTGCCCAGGCGGGACTTGAACCCGTGGGCTCAGGCAATCCACTCACCTCAGCCTCCTGAAGCATCGGATTTCAGGCTGAGTCACAGAGTCTGGCTTGTGACTGAGCTCTCTTAATGGGTGCCCCAGGGACTGACCCTCCTCTGTTATTGGCATCCCATGTAATGGGCTTTGTCAAATATGTGTGCCTCTGTGAATGGCCCTACTTTGTGATTGGTGTTCCAGTGACTGGTTCTCCTCTACAATATAAGCACTAATGACAAGGACTCCTTTGTGTTTGTTGCCACAGTGACTGAACTCCTCTGTGCTGGGAGTCACAATGACTGAGCCATCTCCATAATGGGTGCTTCAGTGACTGGTCCTGCTCTGAGAGTGGTGCTCCAATGACTGAAAATCATTTGTGATGGGTTGCACAATGACTGACCCTCCTCTGTATTATGTCCCTAAATGATTGACACTCCTCTTAGATTTGTCCGCCATGACTGCCTCTCCACTCTGATTGGTGCTCCAGTGACTGGCTCTCCTCTCTAATGTTTTTCTTGGTAACTCGGTCTCTTCCTGAATGAGTGCTAAGTTAGTGTCCTCTTCTGTGATGGGTTTACAGTTACTTTCCCTCCCATTATGGGTGCTCCAGTGACTGGTCTTTCTCTGAGATTAGTGGTTCAGTGACTGGGCCTCCACCATAATGGATGGTGCAGTGACTGGGCCCCCTCCAGTTTGGGTACACCAGTGCCTGGGTCTCTCTTATTGGTGCCCCAAGTGACTATCCTTCTTCCACAGGGGTTGTCATAGTGACCAGCACTTCTCTGTGGTGTGTATCCCACTTGCTGGTCTTTTTTCATAATGGGTGCTCCAGTGACGGATTTTCTTTTATGATGGGTGTCCCAGTGACAGAGATTCTTCCAAAGTGTGTGTTCTAGTAACTAGACCTCATCTGTGATAGGTGACCCAGCTATTTGCCTTCATATACAATGGACTTCCAGTGACTTGCCATGATCTGTGTTTGGTATCCTAGTGCTTGTCCCCAGTGACTGGGACTTTTATTTGATTGGTGATCCAATGAATGGCCATCTTATGTGATGGATAACACAGAGAAAAGCCATCATCTCTGATGGGTGGCCTAGTAACTTGTCCTCCATACAAATGGGTGCCCCAGTTATGACCTTCCTCTGTAATGAATATACCAATTTCTAGAACTCCTCAATAATGGGTGTCCCACTCACTTGTCCTACTACTTAGTTAGTGCTCCAGTAATTGGTGCTCCTCTCTGCTTGGTGTGTAAGCGATTTGTCTTCCTCCAAATTGGGTGCCCAGTGACTAACCCTTCTCTATGATGCTTATTCCAGTAACTGGGCCCTCTGCACAATTGGTGTGTCATTGACTAGCCCTCTTCTGTGATGTGTTTCCCAGTGACTGGCTCTCCTCTGTGATGTGTGTCACAATGACTGGCTCTTCTCTGTGATAGTGCCCAAGTGGCTGTTCCTCTTCTATCATGGGTGCCCCAGTGACTACCCCTTCTTTTTTGGAAAAATGGTTCAGTGACTGATCCATCTCTGTCATAAATTCCCTACTGAATAGCTTTCCACCGGGAAAGCTAGATCTTCTACATAATGGGTGTGCTACTGACCAGACCTCCTCTATTTTGTGCTCCCCAGTAACAGAACCTCCTCAGTGTTTGGTGCCCTAGTGAGGTGGCTATCCTCACTAGTGGTTGGCCTAGTGATTAGCCCGCTTCTGTAACAGGTTTCCCGGTATTTGGGTCTCCTCCATGTTAGAAGCCCAAGAGAGAAGACTTTCTCTATGATAGGTATCCCTGTGACTGGGCCTCATCAGTGATGGATGCCCCTGCCAGACACCAACTCCAACTGGGTTCAGGGTACCCCAAAGGTGGATATGGCATCAGCGATTGGGGGGAAGAAGAGAGAAAGAGAGAGAGAGAGAGAGAGAGAGAGAGAGAGAGAGAAAGAGAGAGAGAGAGAGAGAGAGACAGAGAGACTGGATTCCAGTCTAGTACAGAAGCGATGTATGTCATTGGGAATTACAATGTGTCTTTTATAAACAAGGTCAGATGTGGGAGGGGCGTCCCCCACCCACCAGAAACCTTAATCCATGAAAACTTAATCAATGATTGCCTTTAAACCCTTTTCATATGATAATCTTAAAATCTCATAACAAAGGATAACCTAATCTGTGACTGACATATTCTATAAACCTTTTTCATCCTAAGCTGATTGATTTATGACAAGTTAAACAATTCTATAGAAGCTTAAGTATTTACTTTACAAATGAAAGTGTGGCCCATCCCAGGATATTTGGAATGTAGCCCAGTCCAAAGTTCACAGTAACTCAGCCACATTCTTTCAACAAATTGACTGTCTTCTAAAACTATATTCTACAATTTACACCTTCAATAAATCCTAAGATCATGACCCAGAAGCCTGTGACCAATACTAAGGCTCTTAGATGTGACACCAGTTTGAAATATAAGTTATGTGAAAGACAAAACTGCAGTTTGTGGAAGAATGGGAGCAATGAGCTTCTAAAGTTAGCTTGTATTCGTCCCGGTCTCAGAGTTTTTGTGTTTTGAGCTCACAGGAGCTTAATCTGGTTAATGCTGAGTAGAAAGGGGGAGGAAATGGGGTCAATAGCTCCCGAACGCATCCTAGTGGTCTCGGGGTCAATGACCCTTCCTGATCCCTAATGCTCAGTGGGCCTCCATGGACGGCTCCCAACATGCCCCCATGATTGGCCCACAGTGATTGTCCCTGTGACATACCATCATTCATAATGGGTTCCCCAGTGACTGACTTTCCTCTATATTGGGTGTCCTAGTTGCTGGCTATCCTCTGTGATGGGTAAGTCATTTGCCCTCTTCTGCAATGGGTGCACTAAAGACAGGTACTCCTCTGTTTTGAGTGCCTCATTGACTACCAGTACTCAATGATGACTGCCCCAGTGACTGGGCTTCCTGTGTTTGGTGCCCAAGAACATGGACCTCCTTGAGATAGGTTAACCAAGAGTGTTCTCCATCTATTAGCAGTGCTACAGTGATTGGTCTTCTTCCAAATGGGTTCCCCAGTGACCAGACCTCCTCTGTGATGGATGCCTCACTGATTGCCCCTTGTCTGTGTTAATGCCTCAGTGATTGATTCTTCTCTAAGATTGGTACCCAACCTATTAGACCTTCTCTGCAATGGGTGCCCTAGTGATTGGGTATCCTCCTAATAGTGCTATAGTGATGAATGCATCAATGACTGACCCTTCACTGTGATAAGTGCCTCATTGACAGAGCCTTCTCTTTAATGGATGCCCCAGGGACTAGACCTTCTTTGTGAGGCATACTACAGTGATTGGACATCCATTGTGATGGGGGACCTGTAACAAGTTCTCTGCAGTGATTGGAGTCCAGGAGCTCAACCTGCTCTTAATGGGTGTCTCAGGGTCTAGCCCTCCTCTTTGATGGGTGTCCCAGTGTCTAGCCCTCCTCTGTGGTGGGTGCCTCAGTGAATGGTTCTTCTCTGTGATTGTTGTCCTATTGAGTGACTCTCCTCTGTGATGCATGTTCCAATGACTAGTCTTCTCTGATAGGGACACCCATTGACTCACCTCCTTCTATAATATGTGCCCCAGTGTCTGGCCCTTCTTTGTAATTGGTGCTATATTGACTGGCCTTCATCTGTGATGGGTATCTCAGTGATTGGTTTCCTCTCTCTTGGTTAACCAGAGGCTGATCCTCCACGGTGATGAATATCCCAATGACTGACCTCCTTATTGATGGGTGCCCAATTTACTGGTTCTTCTCTGTGCTGGGTGCACCAGTGACTGGCTTTCCATTGTGATGCTTCCCAGTGACTAGTCTTCTTCTGTAATGGGTACAGAAGACTTTGACTGTCCTTCTTCTGTATTGTGTGCCCCAATGCCTGGCTCTCCTCTTCTGTGGGAGGTGTACCAGTGACTGGCATTCCTCTGTGATGGGTGACACAGTGACACTCTCCCCTGTAATCAGTGTCCCATTGACTGATCCTTCTCTGTGATGGTTCTCCCAGTGATGGTCCTTCTCCCCTGTAATCAGTGCCCCATTGACTGGTCCTTCTCTTTGATGGTTCTCTGTGATGGTCCTTCTCTGTGATGGTTCTCCCAGTGACTGGCTTTCTTCTGTAAATGGTGGCTCAGGGATTAACCTTGTTTCATAGGCTCTTCTGTTACTTGACCCCCTCCATAATAGGTGCATGATGGACTAGCCCTCCTCTTCGCTGGGAGTCCCAGTGACTGTTCCACATCAATAATGGGTGTCCCAGTTACTAGCCCACATTTGTGATAGGTGTCCCTGTGGCTAGCTCTACTACAAAGTGAGTGTTATAGTTATAGGCTTTCTTCTGTAATGTGTAATGGGTGCCTCAGTGACTAGACCTCCTCTGTGTTGGGGGATTCAGAGACTTGTTCTCCTCAGTACTGAGTGCCCTAGTGACTGGTTTGTCTATGTTACCATTGCCCTAGTGATTGGCCCTTCTTCTAATAGCTGTCCCAGTGACTGGGCCACCTCTGGGATGGGTGGCCAAGTGATTAGCTCTTATCTGTGATGGATCTTTTCATAACAGGTGACCCCTGCCAGGCACTCCTCTGTGATGGATGTTTCATTGACTGGGTATCCTCTGAGATGCAAGCCTCAGTAACAGTGTCTCTTCTGTGATAGTTATCCTATTGACAATCCATCCCCAGTGACGGGTCCCACAGGGATTGCAATTACTCTATTATGGGTGACCCAGTGACAGACTTTCCTCTGTGGCCAGCATACCAGTGACTGAACCTCCTCTTAATGTGTGTCCCAGTGACTCGCCCTTCTTTGTATTGAGTGCCATAGTGACTGCACCTTGTCACAATGTGTGCCTCAATGACTGGCTCTCCTTTGTGATGGGAGCTATGGTGATTGTCTCTCATCTGTGTTTGGTGCCCCAGTGATTGGTCCTACTCCATAATGGGAAGCTTAGTGACTAACCCTCTTCTGTGAAGGATGTTCCGATAATTGGGGTTCCCCATATTGAGTGTCACAGTTACTGTCCATCCTCCATTAGGGGTGCAGAATTCTTCTGTAATTGTCCTGTAATTGCAGACTTCTTCTGTAATTGCTGCCACAGTGAATGGCTCTTCTTCATAATGATTGCCCTAGGGACAAGACTACCTCTGTGATGAATGTCCTGGTTACTGGGCCTCCTCTATAATGTTTGCTCCAGTGGCTGCCTTCCCTCTGTGATTGGTGTCCCAATGACTGGCCTTCCTCCTAATACGTGCCTCATTGACTGGGTTTCCTGTGGGATGGATGCCTCAGAGACTTGTCCTCTCTGTGATGGGTGCCCCTGTGACTGACTTTCCTATTTTATGGGTGCCCTATGACTGAAAATGCTCTGTGATGGATGTCCCAGTGACTGGCCTACCCCTGTGATCAGTGACACAATTACTATTTCTCCTTTCTAATCAATGCCCCAGTGACTGGTCGTCTCCAAAATGAGTGTTCTCTTGGCTATCCCTCTTCTACTATGGATGCTCAAGTGACTGGTTTTTCTCTATGATGCATGTCCCACTTACGGGTTCTCCTTTGTGATGGTTGTCACAGTTTGTGGTGCTAAACTGGATGAATGACTCACTGACTGACTCTTCTATGAAAGGGTTGCTTCAGTAAATATCTGTTTTTTGAGGATGCCTACGTGATTCATCCTCCATTGTGATGAGTGCCTCAATAAATGTCCATCTTCTGTGATGACTGCTCCTATTACTGGTTCACCTCTGTGATGACTGCCCCAGCGACTAACTTTCTTCAGTGAAGGCTGCCCCACTGATTGGCAATTTACTATAATGGATGGCCCTTGACTGGCACTCCTCTGTGAAGGTGGCCTCAGTGATGGACACTCCATTGTGAATGGTGACCCAGTGACTGCTGTACTAAGTGATTGGTGCTCAAGTTACTGATCCTCCTCCTTAATGGTGTGCTTGTGACTAGCCCTCTTCTATCATGGATGCTAAAGTTACTGGATTTCTTCTATGATTAATGTCCCACTGACTTTCCCTTCTCTGTGGTGTGTGACTCAGTGACTGGTCTCTTCTGGATTAGGTTCTTCAGTGACTGGTCCTTCTCAGGAATGGGAGACTCAGTGACACAGTTTCCTTTGTGGTGGGCGACCCAGTGTGTTGTCCTCTTCTGTAGTTGATGACTAAATGTCTAGCCTGCCTCTGCGTTGAGTGTTCTAGTGACTGCCTCTCTTTTGTGATGTATGTCCCAGTGACTGGCACTCTTCTTTGATTGGAGACCCACTCTCTAGCATTTTTTTTTTGTAATGGGTGCCTAGTGACTGGAGTTCCTCTGTCCTGGGTGTAGCAACTGACCCTCCTTTGTGATTGGTGCCCATGATACTGACCCTCCTGTGCAATGAATGCCCTAGTGACTAACCCTCCTCTGTGACTGGTGTTTTGCTAACTGGGCATCATCCATAATTGGTGTGATCGTGACTAGCAACCCTCTGAGATGGGTGTACCTGTAACTGGTTCTGCTCCATGATAGGTGCCCCAATGTTTGGGCCTCCTTTATAACTGGCATTCTAGAGACTAGCCCTCCTCTTTGAAAAATGCCCCAGGCACTAATCCTCCTCTGTTTTTGTTGCCCCAGGGACAGGTTTTTCTCAATAATTGCTTCCCCAGTGACTGGTTATCTTCCATAATGGTTGCCCCAGTGACTATCACTTTTCCATTATAGGTGCCCCAATGACAGCGTCTCCTCAGTGATTCGTGCCCCATTCACTGTCCCTCCTACCTAGTGTGTGTCCCAGTGGCTAGCAGTCTTCTGTGATGGGTTTCTGAGTAATTGGGCATCCTCCAAAATGGGTGCCCCTGTGAAAAGATCTTTGTGATGGATGTCCCAGTGACTAATCCAACTCAGTGATGAGTGCCCAGTGACTTGCCCTCCTCTGTGATGTGTATCCGAATGACCAGGACTCTTTAATATTAGGTGCCGTAGTGACTGAGCCTCCTCTGTGACTGCTGCCCCAGTGAGTGGCCATCATCAATAATGGTTAGCCTAGTTAGAGCTCTCCTCTGTGATGGAGGCTTTAGTAACTGGACCTCCTCCATAATGAAGTTCCAGTGACTAGCCCATATCTCTGATGGGTTGCTCAGTGACTGGAACTCCTCCCTAGTGGGTGCCTCAATAATTAACATTCCTCTTTGATAGGTGTACCAAAAACTGCCCCTTATCTGTGACCTGCGACCCAGTGACTGGTCCTTGCCTATAATGGATTCTCAGTGACTCCCTCCCCTCAGAGATTGGTGCCCCAGTGACTGGTCCACCGGGATTTGTGTCCTAGTGACTCTCTGACCTGTCTAATGGGTGCCTCAGTGAGTAGGTCTCCTCTGATGGGTGCCTCAGTGACTGACCATTCCCTGATGAATGTCACAATTAATTATCCTTCCTTGTGATGGGTGCCCCATTGATATGCCTCCTCAGTGATGGGTGACTCAGTGACTGGGCCTCCTCTGTTATGCTTTCAAAAGTGAATGACCCTCCACTGTAAATTGTGATCTTGTGACTGGACCTTTTTTGTGATGGGTGTCCGAGTGACTGGGCATCCTTTATGACTGTCACCCCATTGACTGACTGACTTATGTGACGGATGCCTCATTTACTCTTCCACCTCTGTGATGGATGTCTCAGTTACTGAATGTCCTTTAAGATTGGTGACCCATTGAGAGGCTCTCCTATGTGATTGGTACCACAGTGATTGACACTCTTTCATAATGGATGCCACGGTGATTGATACTTCTCCATAACCGGCGTCCCAGTGAATGATCCTCCACTGTGAGGGGTTTTCCAGTGATTGGAATTTCTCCAAAATGTGTGCCCCACTTACTGTGCCTCTTCTGTGATTGATGCCCCCTTGAATGGGATATGTGTGTTTCAGTGACTTTCCTTTGCAGTGGTTGCCTTATTGACTGGCACTCTTGTATGACTGGGGCACCAGTGACTGGCTCTCTTTTGTAATCAGAGCCCTAGTGACTGGTCCTCATCTTTTATAGGTACGTCAGTGTATGTCGATTGCCCAGTAACTGGCCCTCCTCTATTAGGTGCCCCAATGACTGGCCTCCTGTTGGCTGAAAATCCCAGTGACTGTCTCACCTCTGTGATGGGTGATCCAGTAAGTAGTATTCCTTAGTTATGTATGCCTCATTGACTATCTCTCTTCTGTAATGGATTATCAGTTATTATTTTCTTTTGTGAGGAATGCCACGGTGACTGGCCCTCCTACATAAGGAGTAGCCAAGTGATTGAACCTACTCTGGGATGGGATTCCAAGTGATTGTTTCTCCTCCTTAATGGGTGCCCCAGTGAGTAGTCCACCTCTGTGAGGAGTGCCACAGTGACTGTCACTATTGCAAAATGGGTGCCCCAGTAACTTGCCCTCATCTGTATTTCGTGTCCTAGTGACTGACTCATTCCCATGGGTGCCCCAGTCCTTTAGCCTCCTTTTCATGGGTGCCTTATTGATCAGCCCTTTCCTGTAATAGTTGTTTTAGTGGTTGGCTCTCCTCTGTGATAGATTTCTCAGTGACTAATTCTCTTCTGTGAAGGCTGCCCCAGGGATCGTACTTCTTCTGTAATCCATAACCAATTAAATGCCCCTCCTCAGTGTCCCATTGTAACTCATTTATTATGGGTACTCCAGTGACTAGCCTGCTTCTGTGATGGATGCCCCAGTGACTGGCCTTCCTCTGTGATGACTGCCCCAGTGACTCTCTCTCCTCCCTAATGGAAGCCACAGTGACTGTTTCTCCTCTTTGATGTGTGCCTCAGTGACTAACCCTCCTCAGTGATGGGAGCACAGTGACTGGCCCTTTTCTGTGATGGCTGCCCCAGTGACTACACTCCTTTATAATATTAGCCCCAGTGACTTGCTCTCTTTTGTGATGTGAGCAACAGTGACTGGCCCTTCAAAGGGCTGGCTACCCCAGTGACTGACTTTTCTCTGTGATGGGTGCTTCATTTATTGATTTTCCTCTGTGATGGGTTTACCATGAGTGACCCTCTGCTGAGATAGGTGCACCAATGTATAAGCCTTCTCTGACGTGAATATCTCAGTGACCAACCATCTTCTCTGATGAGTGCCCCAATTACCCTACTTCTTCTATGATGGATACCCCAGTAACTATCTGTGACTCATACCACAGTGACCATGACTGCTCTGTGAGGAGTGCTTCAGTGAATGTCACTTCTGTGTGGTTGGTGCTCCATTGCTTGGCCTTCTCAATAATGGGTGCCCTCTTGAAAGTCTATCCTCTGTGATGGATGCCTCAGTGACAGGACATCCTCTGTGTTTGGTGCCCCAGTGACTCACTCTCATCAGTAATATAAAACTCCAGTAACTGGTTGTCTTCCGTGACTATTGTCCCAATAACTGGTTATTCTCTATGAAAAGTGACGCTGTGACTAGGTGCCCCAGTGACAAGTCGTCCTCTAATAATGGGTGGTCCAATGATTGGCACTCCTCTGTGATGGGTGTGCAAGTGACTTGCATTTTTCTGTAATTTCTGCCTTGTGACTTGGTTTTCTACAAAATGGATGCCCCAGTGACTAACACTACTCTGTGATTGTTGCCCAAGTGACTTGTCCTCCTCTGTGACGACTGCTCCAGTGAATAGCCCCACTCCATCATGGACGCCCAAGTGACTAGGCTCCTTTGTGTTGGGTATCCCAGTTACTGGCCCTTATCCATAATGAGGGCCCTCCACTTTGATGTGTGACACAATGACAAGCCCTCCTCTATATGGATGTCCCAGTGACTAGCACTCTGTGATGTGCACCTTTGTGACTAGCCCTCACTGTGACGAGTGTCACAGTGATTGGTCCTTGTCTGAGATGGGTACCCCAGTGAGTGCCCTATTCTGTGATGGGTGTCCCAGTGACATGCCCTTCTCAGTGATGAGTGACCCAGTAACTGGTCCTCTGTGATGGTTGTTTCAGTGACTGACTCTCCTCCATAATGGGTGCCCCAGAGAAAGACTCTGCTTTGTGATGGGTGTCACAGTGACTAGCCCTCCTCAGTGATGACTGTTCTTCCTCTATGATGGGTGCCCCCGTGATTGACCCACATCTTTGATGATTGCATGGTGACAGATACTCTTTTGTTATGGGTGCCCCTGTGACTGCTCCACCCTTTTGATGGGTGCCCCAGTGACTGACCCTCCTCTCTGATGAGTGCCCCAGAGACTGGCCCACTTCTGTGATGTATTCCAAGTGACTAGCAGTCTTTTATAATGAGTGTCCAAGTAACTGGCCCTCATTTGTGATGGGTGTCTTAGTGACTAGCTCTGTTTTGTGATGGGTGCCTCTGGTACTGAGATTCTTCTGTGATTTTAGTGCCAATTAGGGTGTGCCATCACCCTCTGTGATGAGTGCCCCACTGACTAATCTTCCTTCATAATCTGTGCTTTAGTAACTACGCTGCCTTCATCGTGGGTGTCAAATTAAGTAGCCCCCCTCTGTGATGGATGTCCCTATGACTGGACCTTTTCTTTGATGTGTTCCTCAGTGCTTGGCTCTGCTGTGTGCTGCGTGCCCCAGTGACTGACTCTCTTCAGTGATGGATTCCTCAGTGAATAGGATTGTTCTACAATGGGTGCCTTAGTGATTGGCCCTCCTTTGTAATGGGTTTCCTGGTGACTGGCCATGCTCTGTGATAGATTGTAAATTTCTGGTCCTTCTCTCTGACGACTGCCGCATTGACTAGGTTTTCTCTGTGATTGCTCTTTGCCCAGTGACTGTCCATCATTGGTAAGGGGTGCCCCAGTGACTGTCCCTCCTCTGTGATGGATGTCACAGTGATTGGCCCTCCTCTGTGATGCATGTCCCAGTGACTGGCCCTATTCTGTGTTGGCTGTCCTAGTGACAGGCCCTCCACTGTGGTGTGTACTCCAGTGACTATACCTACTCTGTTATGGGTTCTTCAGTGATTGACCCTTCTGCCTCATGAGTACCCGGATGTTTGTAGTGCCATTCTCTTTTATGGGTGCCCCAGTTACAGGCCCTCCTTCTTAATGGGTTCCCAAATGACTGTCCTGCCTTTGATATGGATGTCAAAATAAGTCCTCCTTAGTGATGAGTGTTTCAATGACTAGCCTTCCTCTGGGATGTGTGCCATTGTGACTGGCCCTCCTATATGATGAGTGCCAATGTGACATTGGCAATCTATCAGAGAGGATCTGTGATTAGTGCACTAGAGAATGCACTCTCCCCTGCAATGGGTGTCTTAGTAATGTGCCTCCTCTGGGATGCCTCAATGACAAACTCTCCTCTGTTTCTGGTTTCCCAGTTACTCATCCCCCTCTGTGATGGGTGCTTCAGTAATTTTGCCTCCTCTCTTTTGAGGGTCTCTGACTGTCCCTCCTCTTTGATTGTTTCACCACTGAGTTGGCCTCTCCAAAAATGGCTACCAAAGTGATTTGGCCTCCTTTGTGATCGGTGCCCAAATGACTGGTTCTCCTCTGTGATGTGTGCCTCAATGAATGTCCCTCTTGTGAATTGAGTATCTCATTGACTGGCTCTCATTTGTGGTTGGTTTCCCAGTGACTAGCTCTTTTATGCAATCAGTGCCCAAGTTACTGGCACTCTTTTGTGATGGGTCTCCCAGTGACTTCCTTCCTCTGTGATGTGTGCCCCATCAAAAACTCATTCTCCCTACTGGTTACCAGTGATGGGCTCTGCTCTGGAATGGGAGTCCCAGTGACTGGGCCTTATTCTTAGTGGGTGTCCCAGTGACTAGTCCACATTTGCGATTGATGTCCTAGTGACTAGTCAACCTACAAAATTGGTGACACAGTGACTCACTGTCCTCTGTGATAAATGCCTTAGTGACTGGTTATCCTCTGAGTTGGGTGCCTCGCTAAATGACTCTTCTCCTTAAAGGAATCCAGTTACCATCTTATCTGTGACGAATGCCTCAAAGAATAGCCCTCTTCTCAGATGGGTGTCCAAGGGACTGGTCTTCCTCTGTGATTGGTGTGTCAATGACTAACCTTCTCTGTGATCAGTACCCCAATGATTGGGTTTATTCTGTAATTGGTGCCCCAGGTACTAGCCCTCTTATAGAATGAGTGCCTCTGAGACTTGGCATCCTCCGTGATGGGTGCCTCATTGAGGGACCCTCCTCTATGATCAAAGCACAGTGATTGATCCTGCTTCTAATGGGTGCCCCAATGACTGAACCTCTTCTGTGCTAGGTGCTTAAGTGATTCTACCTCCTTTGTCATAGTTGCTTCAGTGACTGGCTTTTCTATGTGATGGGTGCCCAAGTGAATAGATTTTCTTTGTGATCGCTGTCCCAGTGATTGGGTCTCCAAGATAACGGGTACTCAAATGGTAAACCTTCCTTTATTATAGGAGTCCTAGTGACTATGTCTCTTTAGTGATCAGTGCTCCAGTGACTGGCTTTCCTACATAATGAATGCCTTAGTGACTAACCCTCTTTTATGATGAGTTTTTCAGTAACTGGGCCTCCATCATAATGGGTGACCCAGTAACAAGCCATATTTTTTGATTGGTGTTCTTCTGACTGGCCCTCCTAGGCGGTGAGTGACCAAGTGATTGACCATTCTCTGTGAAAAATGCCCCATTAACTGAACCTCTATTGTGATGGGTGCTCCAGTGACTACTTTTTCTCTGTGAGTACTGACCCATTGCCTGTGTCTCCTAAATAATTAATGCACCTGTGACTAGCCCTCCTCAAATATTGGTGCCCCATTGACCAGATTTTCTCCGTGTTTGGTGCCCAAGAGATTGTACCTTCTTCATAATAGAGGCCTTAGTGACTAGCCCTCCTCTATGATGAGTGCCTCATATCTGGGTTTCCTCCATAATGAGGGCTCCAGTGACTTGTCCTGCTCTGGGATGGGTGCCCATGTGACGAGACATTTTTTGGGATGGCTGTCTCAGTGACTGGCCCATTTTTTAAATAAGTGCCTCAGTAACTGTTTCTTCCTTTTTTTGTGTGCCTCATTGACTCACCTGACACTCTGTTTGGTATTCCACTTACAGACTACCTCCCGTAATCGACCTCCAGTGATTAACCTTCTGTGGTGTGTTCCACAGTTACAGTCTCTCCACTGTGATGGGATCCTCAGTGCATTGACCTCCTCTGTAATGTGTTCACCATTTATTTTCTCACATCTGTGATGGGCGCTTGACTAACTGGCCCTCCTCCAAAATGGATGCCCTGGTTACTGGTTCTCCTTTGTGATTTTAGCCCAATTGTCTGTCCTTCCTCTTTTATGGGTGTCCCAGTGAGTGGCCCACTTCAGTGAAAAATATCCCAGTGTCTAATCCTGCTCTGTGATAGCTGAACTGTGACTGGCTCTCCTCTGTGATGATCAAACCAGTGACAGGCTCTTCTCTGTGAGGTTACTCCAGTGACTAGCCTTCTTCTGTATTGGGTGCTCTAGTGGCGGGCATTTATCTAAAATGTGTGCCCAATGACTGGCCCTCTTCTGTGATCATTATCCCAGGGCCAGTATTCCTTTGTAATCTGTGCCCTAGAACTGGCCTTCCTGTATAATTCATGAAATCTTGACTATGCCTTTTCTTCCATGGGTGCTCCAGTCACTGGCTTTCCTCTGAAATGCATGTCCCAACTGGCCCTCCTTTGAGATGAGTGCCCCAGTTACTGGTCACCCTCTGACATGAGTGCCACAGTGATTGACCTTCTTCTGTGATCAATATCCCCATGACTGGTCTTCCTCCTAGTGGGTGTCCCAGTGACTGGTCATTCTCTGGAATGGGCGTCTCAATGGTTTACCCTCCTCTATGATGAGTGCCCCAGTGATTGTCTTTCCTTTGAGAACGATCCTCTCCAGATTGGCCTTCTTCCATAATGTGTGCCCTAGTGACTAGTTCTATTCTATCATGAACGGGTGCTCCAGTGTCTGGCTGTCATCTGTGATGCATGTTCCAGTTACTGGTTCTTTCTGTGCTTGGTGCCCTGGTGACCATATCTCATCTGTGTTTGGTGCCTCAGTGACTGACCCCACTCTATGATGGGTGTCTTAGTGACTGGTCATAATGTAGGCCCTAATGACTAGCCCTCCTCTGTGTTGAGTGCCACAGTGATTGACTCTCTCTGTAATGTATGTCCCAGTACAGATTCTCTTCTGTTATGATGGCCACAGATACTGGACCTCCTCCATAATTGCTACCCAGTAACTGCTTCTTTTCTTTGATGGATGCCTCAATGACTGGCTCTCCTCTGTGATGTGTGTCACATTGACTAGACTTCATATGTGATGATTGCCCCAGTCACTGGCAAATGCATGACAAAAGTGAGCCAGTGACTACAGCACCCATGATAGAAGAAGGATAGTAAAAATTGCACCAGTTCAGCAGAAGAACCAGTCACTGGGGTACAAGTTACAAAGAATTCCACTCACAAGGCCACTGATCACAAAGGAGGGTCAGTCACTGGGCAAACATCACGAAGAATTGTCAGTTTGGATCAACCATTATAGAGCAGGAGTTGCTGGCTCTCCTTTGTAATGGGTACCCCAGAGACTTGTCATCCTCTGGGATGGGCGCCTCTGTGACTGACCGTTGTATGAGATCACTGACCCATGATTCGCCTTCCTTCTAATAGGTGCCACAGTGTCTAGGCTTCCTCAGTGATGGGTACCTTGTTGAATGGACCTACTCTGTGATAGATGTCTCAGTGACCTGGTCTCCTCTGTGATGGGTGTCCAGATGAATAGACCTCCTCTGTGAGTAGTGTCATAATCA
The DNA here is from genome assembly GCF_000164805.1 of Carlito syrichta. Taxonomy (NCBI): domain Eukaryota; kingdom Metazoa; phylum Chordata; class Mammalia; order Primates; family Tarsiidae; genus Carlito; species Carlito syrichta. Next base: position 209,086 of record NW_007252450.1, on the reverse strand, counting down.
CTGATCTTCCTCCATTATGGGGATCCTGTATCAAGGACTTCTTCGTGATTAATGCACCAGTTACTGGCCTTCTGCTGTGATTGGTGTCTTAGTGAATAACTTCTGTGATGTGTGTCCTAGTACCTGAACCCCTTCAATAATGGAGTCCCCAGTGACTACCCTCCTCCATGATGGAATCACAGTGACTGGGTCTCCTCCATAAAGAGTGCTTCATTGGCATGCCCTCCTATGAGATAATTTCCCCAATGATTGGGACTCTTCTATACTGTGTGTACCAGTGACAGGATGTGCTCTGTGATGGGTTCCACAGTGATTATCCCTCCTCTCTGATGAGTGCCACAATGACTTAGTTGGCGTCTATGACGGGTGACCTATTCACTTGCCCTCTTCTTTGATGAATGTCCCAGTGACAGACCCTCCTCTAATGGATACCCCAGGGACTGACCCTTCTCTGGGATGGGTGTTGCAGTGACTAACTAAACTCTGATGGTGACCTTAGTGCTGATTCTCCTCTGAAATGGGTACCTCAGTGACTAGAATTCTTTTGTGATGGATGCCTCAATGACTGGTTATACTCTCTGACATTTTCCAATAATTAGTCCTCTTTTGTGATGGGTACCTCAGTGAATTACCCTTTTCCTAGTGTGTTCAATAGTAACTGGCACTCCTCTGAGACGACTGTCTCAGAGACTGACCCTTCTGGATGGGTGGCTCAGGGACTGCCTTTCTCTGTGACTGGTGTCCTAATGGTTGGTTCTCCTTCTAACTGGTGATCAGTGATTAGCCCTCACCTGGGATGGGTGCCTTAATGATTGGTGCTCCTCTTGGATGGATGAATCAGTAACTAGAATTTCTCTGATGACTTTCTCAATGACGGGCATTCTGCTCTGATTGTACCCCAGTGACTTTTGCTTCTTTGTAGTTAATGCCCCAATTTCTAGCCCTCTTCTGTGATTGGTGATTCAGTGACTCATTGATGTTTGTCCCCATGACTGGCTGTCTTATTTGATGCGTGCCACAGTAGGTAGAAGTTTTTCTGAGATGGGTGCCCAATAACTGGCCTTCCACTGTAATAGATACCCCATGATGTTAACTCTTTTGTGATGAGTGCTCCAACGACTGACCACCTCTGAGTTTGTTGTACAGATGACTGTCCTTCTTTTGTGATTGGTGTCCCAATGAATGGTCCTCCTCCATAATGATTGCCCTATTGATAATTCCTCTTCAAACATGGGTGTTCCAGTGACTGACTCTCCTTTTTGATGCATGTGCTAGTGACTGACCATCTTTTTCAATGAGTAGCCCAGAGATTGGAACTCCCCTGGGATGTGTGCCTCACTGACTGGCCCTCTGCTGTGATGGGTGCCATACTGAATAGTCCTCCCTTGTCATCATTGACCATTTCACTAGTGTTTTTTACTCTTTAATAGTAGATGCCCAAGTGATTTGCCCTTATCTTTGATGTTTGACCTAGGGATTGAATCTTCTCTTTGATAGGTGTCCTAGTGACCGGACCTCTTCTGTGATGGGTGCCTCTGGGATGGGTACCTCAATGACTGGTCCTCCACTGGGATGAGTTCCTAAGTGATTTGCTCTCTTCTTTGATTGGTGCCCCAGTGAATGTCCCTCTCTTTTTTTTTGTTTTGAGTCGGAGTCTCACTCTGTCGCCCATACTGGAGTGCAGTGGCCACTCCTGGCCACCACAGCCTCGACCTGCTGGGCTCCGGCGATCCTTCTGCCTCAGCCTTCCGAGTAGCCAGAATTACAGGCATGCGTTACCATGCCCGGCTGGTTTTTTGACTTATTGTAGAGATGAGGTCTCCCTGCCCAGGCGGGTCTCTAACCCGCGGGCTCAGGCAATCCACTCACCTTAGCCTCCCAAAGGCGCGGAATTACAGGCTGAGCCACCGAGCCCAGATGAATGTCCCTCTTAATAATTGGTGCCCCAGTGAGTGTTCGTCCTCTGGGGTTGGTACCTCATTGATATTTCTCCTTTGTGATGGTGCCCCAGTGACTGGCACTCTTCAATGATGAGTGTCACAATGACTGGGCCTCCTCTGTTATGGTTGCACCAGTGACTGGCTCTCCTTTGTGATAATTGTCCCATCAACTGGCTTTCCTCTGTGATGGGCGCCACAGTGATTGCCCTTCTGTGATGAGTAACATTCCTCTATACTGGTGGCCTCATGATTCGCACTCCTCTGTGATGCATGTCCTGGTGATTGGCCCACTTCTGTGATTGGTGTCCCAGTGAATGTCTTTCTGTGTTTCGTCTCTCACTTTGACTGGACCTTCTTTGACAGGTGTTCCAGTAATTGAGTCTCCTCCAGAAGGGTTTCACAGTTGACTGGCCCTCTAATATTATGAATATCCCAGTGATTGAGCCTCCTCTGTAATAGATGCCCAATGACTGGCCTTACTCTTTTTTTTTTTAGTTGGAGTCTCACTCTGTCTCCCAGACTGGAGTGCAGTGACCGCTCCCGGCCACTGCAG
>NW_007252450.1:112356-206573 GCF_000164805.1 Carlito syrichta | reverse complement strand
TTTTTTGATTTTATAGTAGAGATGAGGTCTCACCTGCCCAGGCGGGTCTTGAACCCACGAGCTCAGGCAATCCACCCACCTCAGCCTCCCAAAGGCACGGGATTACAGGCTGAGCCACCGAGCCCAGCTTGGCCTTACTCTTTAATGGGTGCCCCAGTTACTAGTCTTCCTTTGTGATGGATGTCACGTAGATTTATTCTCCTCCATAATGATATTCTCCTCCCAATAACAAAGCCTATCCCCTGATGGTGCCCCAGTGAATAACTGTTTTTCAATGGGTTACTAATAACCGATCCTCTTCAATAATGAAAGCCCCAAGGATTACTTTACTCTATAATAAGTGCTCCAGTAACTGGGCCTTTTCCATTATTGGTTCCCCAGTGACTGGCACTTTTGTGTGATTGATGCCCCAGTGACTGGATTTCCTCTATAATGGGTGTACCAACGACTACCTCTCCTGTGTGATGGTTGTCGCAGTGACTGATTCTCCTTTGTGAAACACTTTTCCCAAGACTCACTATCTTTTGAAGGCCAGTAATAGTTAGTAGAATTCTTCTCTGATGGTTGCCCCAGTGACTGACCCTCCTTTATAATATGTGTCCTAGTGATTGTCCCTCCTCTGTTATTAGTGCCACTACTGGTTGGTCCTCCTCTGTGATGGGTGCCTATTTGACTTGACCAGTTCCACAATGGATGCTTTCAGGGTTAGTCCTCCTCTGTGATAAGTGCCATAGAGACTGGCTTCCTTTTATAATGGTTGCCCCATGATTGACTCTACTTTGTAATGGATACCCCAGTTACTGCCTCTCCTCTCTGATATTTGCTGCAGTGACTGGGCTTCCTTCATAATGGGTTCCCCAGTGACTGGCCTTCTTCCGTGATGAGTACTCAGTGACTAACCATCTCCTTTGATCAATAACCAAGTGACTTGTTCACCTCCATAGTGGTGCTCCAGTGACTGGTACTCATTCATTTTGAGTGCCTAGTTACTGTTTCTCTTAACTAATGGCTATCCCAAAAGACTAGACTTCCTCCATGAGGGATGCCTTGGTTCTTATCCTTCCTCTGTAAAGGATGTCGCACTTACTAGGTCTCCTACATAATGGATGTCCCAGGGACTAGGCCTCGTTTGTGATTTGTGTCCCAGTGACTGAGCCTCCCCCATTATGTGTGCTCCAGTGATTTGACTGATACTTCTCTGTGATCGATGCCCTAGTGACTAGCCTTCAGATTTAATTGGTGCTAATTGGTTAACCCTCTTCTGTCATGGTTGTCATAGTGATTGGACCACCTCCATAATAGGTGTATTTGTATCTAGGCCTATTCTGTAATTGGTGCCCAATGACTGGTCATTGTCTATGATGGATGCCCCAGTGACAACCCCTTTTCTCTGATGTGTGTCTAAGTGACTGGGCCTCTATTAAAATTGGCATGCCAGTGACTAGCCCAACTCTGTGATAGGTTCCTTTGTTTCTGTGCCTCAACCATAATGTGACGCCCAATTACTCACTTCTTTTGTGATGGGTGCCCAAGTGAAAGAACCTTATAATAGGTGCTCTTTGGACTAGGCATGCTTTGTGATTTGTTTATGATCAACTTACTTCTTTGATGGCTGTTTCAGAAACTGGGCATTTTCCATGATTAGTGTCCCAGTTTCCAGCCTTCTTCTATGATTGGTGTTCCAATAGTTGGGCCTCCTGCATAATTGTTGTCTCAGTGATAAGCCCTCCTCTGTGATGGAGACCCCAGTGACTGGCATTCCTCTCTGACAGATGCCCCAGTGACTGAAACTCCTCTATAATGATTGCCCCAATGATTGGCTCTCCTCTGTGATAAGTGTCCCAGTGTCTGGTCTTCCTCTGTGGAAAATTCCCAGGTGATTTATTATCCTCTGTAATGTGTGCCACATTGACTAGCTTTCCTCTGTGATGACTGCCCAAGTGAATGAGTCTCCTACATATTGTGTGTCCCAGTGACTAGCCCTGCTCTAATATTGGTGCCCCAGTGACTGGGTCTTTCAGTTCTTCGTGCCCTAGTGATTGGTCGTTCTTCATAATAGATGCCCTAGTGACTAACCCCCCTGCATGATGGATGTCCCAGTGACTGGGCATACTCTAAAATGTGTTTCTGAGTGACAAGTTTTTTTTTGTGATGGTTGTCCCAGTGACAGCCATTCTTATATAAGAGGTGCACCAGTGATTGGCCCTCCTCTGTCATGGGTGTCCTAATAACTTGGCCTTCTCTTTAATAGGTGCTCCAGTGATTGAGGCTCCTCTGTGATTGGTGCCCAGGGGACTGGCCATCCTTGATAATAGGTTGCCCAGTGATTAGTCTTCCCCTGTCATGCAATTTTTGTAAATAGGCCTCCTAAATAATGGATGTCCCAGTGACTATACCTCGTCTGTGATGGATGACCCAGTGACTGGTTCTCCATTGTAACGTGAATCCCCCAAACTTACCCTCTTCTGTGATGCTTGTCCCAATTACTGACTATTCTCCCTTATCAATACCACAGTAAGTGACTGCTCTGTGTATAGGGTGTCTCCATGTATCATCTTTCACTGTGCTGGGTGGCAAAGTGACTGGAACCCTCTGTATTGTGTGCCCTAGTGACTGTCCCTCCCTTGTGAGGTAAGACCCAGAGACTGAGCCTCCACTGTAATTTGTGTCTCAGTGACTGTCTCTCCTTTTTGATGGGTGCCCAGTGCATATCCCTCCTCTGTATTGGGTGACTGAGTGATGGGTACTCATCTGAAATGGGTGTTCTAGTGACTCGGCCTTCCCTGTAATGGGTTTTTTCTATTATTGGTGGTCCTCTGTGATGGATGACTATTGGGCATTCATTGTGGTGGGTTCCCCAGTGAATGGGCCTTCTCTGTTATTGTTGTCACAGTGAATGCTCATTCTCATGAAAAGGTAACCCAATGACTGGACCTCATTGTGATAGATATCCTAGTAACTGGGCATTGTTTATAATTGCTGCCCCATTGACTGGTTTACCTAGTGATGGGTGTCTTGGTGATTGTTTCTCCTCTCTAATTGATGTCTCAGTGATTGACTTTCCTCTGTGATGTCTCAATGATTTGCTCTTCTCTGTGATGGATGGCCCAGTTATTGGCGCTACTCTGTTTAATATGCCCCAGTGTCTTGCTCACTTCTGTGAGGATTACCTCAGTAACTGACTCACCTCTGTGATGGGTGTCCCTGTGACTGCCTCACTTCTTTATGGGATGTTCCAGTGACTGGCTTTATTCTTTGGTGGCTGCCCCAGGGATTATCCTTCTTTTTGTGGTGAGTGTCCAGTTGGCTGTTCCTCTTTTCTGATTTGCATCCCAGTTGGGCATCTGCCATAATGGCTGTCCCGTTGACTAGACCTTTTCTGTTATGAGTGCCCTATTGGCAGACTCCTCTGTGATAGCTAACCCAGTAACTGGCCCTCCTGCATAACGGGAGTCCTAGTGACTGGCTTTCCTCTGTGATGTGTCTTTCATTCACAAGCTTTGTTGCTTGATAGGTGCCCCAGTGACTGGCATTCTTCTGTGATGGCTGCCGCAGTGACTGGCCATCCATCATAATGGGAGACCTAGTGACTGCCTCTTCTCTGTGATGTGTACTTTTGTGGCTAGCCATCCTCTGTTATGGGTGCCTTAGTGACTAAATCTCCTCTAAAATGAGTTCTGCAGTTACTGTGCCTCCTTTGCAATTGTTGCAATAATGACTTGACATTCTCTCTATTTGGTCCTCCACTGACTGGTGCTCCTTCAAAAAGAATCCCAGTGTCTGCCCCTCTCCAAAATGGGAACTTCAGTGAGATCTTCTCTTCTGTGGCTGGTATCTCAGTGACTGGTTCTCCTATGCGATATGTGCACCAATGACTGACTCTCCTCTGTGATGGGTGCACCAGTGAGTTACCCTTCTCCCTAATGGTTACCCCAGTGCCTAGTCTTACTCTGTGAGTAGGCACTGGGATAACCATTAGAAAGGAGGGTACAATGACAGCCCATCTCCCTAGTGGGTGCCTCAGTGACTGGGCCACCTCTGTGAGGGATGGCTCAGTGACAGGGCCTACTCTGTGATCAGTGTCCTAGTGACTGGTCCTCTTTTTTGATGAATGTCTCAGTGACTGTCCCTCCTCTGACTTGGGTGCCTCATTGACTGACATTCCTCTGTAATTGGTGTCCTAGTGACAGATTCTTCTCTGTAATCGATGTCCCAGTTACTGGTCTTCATTTACGATGGGAGTTCCTGTAAAGGCCTCCTCCTAAATGGGTGTCAAAGTGACAATCCCACCTCTGTAATGGGGGTTCCAGTGACTGGCGTTCCTCCAAAATGGGTGCCCCACTGACTTAATCTCCTTTGTGACGGGTGTCCACGAGACTGGCCCACCCCTTTTATTGGTGCCTCAGGGCCTACATATCCTCTGTGGTGGGTGCAGCAGTGATTGGCCTTCCTTTGTTATGGGTGCAGCAATGAGTAGCCTTTTCTCTAATTGCTTCAATGACTGGGCCTCCTCTGTGATGGGTGATCCAGTGAATGACTTCCTCTGTGTTTAGAGCTCCAGAGATTAACCTGCTTTCTAAAGGGTGACACAGTGACTCGCTCTCCTTTTAATGGGTGATCCAGTGACTCACCTTTCTCTGAAATGGGTGTCACAGTGAAAGACTTCCCTCTGTGATAGGTGCCTCAGTGACTCTCCTGTCTGATGGGTGTCTATGTGACTAGCTCACCTCTGTAACAGATATCACAGTAACCCAGCATCCTCTGTGATGTGTTCACCAGTGACATTCCCACATCTCTGATGGAAGCCTCAGTTACTGAAAAACCTCCTAATGGGTGCCCTACTGATTGGCCCTTCTCTGTGAGGGAAGACTCAATGACTGACTCTCCTCTGCAATGGGTGCCTCTGCAACTGATCCTCCTCTGTGGTGGGTGCCCAAGGGGTTGGCTATCATCTATGATATTTTATCCCAGTGAAAGACTCTCCTCTCTATTGGGTGCTACAGTGAATCCTCTAGAATATGTGTCCCAGTGACTGACCTTCCTCTGTGATGGGTGCCCTAGTGACTGGCCCTCCACTGTGATTGGAGCCAAGTGACTGACCCTCAGCCATAATGAAAGCCCTAGTGATTAGTCATCCTCTGGAATGAGTGCCCCAGTGACTGATTCTCCTCTATGGTGGGTTTCTCAGTGGCTGTGCTTTCTGATGGTACCCCCAACTAACCCTCTTTTGTGATGGATGCCACAGTGTCAAGTCATCTTCTGTGGTAAGTGCCCCAGTGGGTGGTCCTGCTCTGTGAATGGTGCCCTAGTTACTGGCCCTAAGCCATAGTTCTTACACAAGGGAATAACCCTATTTTGTAATGTGTGTCCAATTTCTGGACTTCCTCCATGATGGGTGACAAGTGACGGACCCACCTTTATAATTGTTGGTTGTTTCTGGGCCTCTTCAACAATGTGTGAATCAGTGTCTGTGCCTCCCTGTGAATGGTGCCTTCATGTATTATGGGTGTCCCAGTGACTAGTACTTCTCTATAATGGGTGTCTCAGTGAAAGGACCCCTTGCATAATGGGTACCCTAGTAATTGAGACTCTTATGATTGGTGAACCAATGATTGGTGGTCTTCTGTTATTCACATCACAGAGTTTTACCCTCTTCATTGACGATATTCTAGTAACCAGATCTCCTCCAAAATTGTTGCCCCCAATGACTAGCTCTCCTGTCAGATGGGGGGCCCAGTCTTTTGACCCTTACTATAATAGGGTTACCCAGTAACTTGCCCTCCTCTGTGATGGGTGTACAAGTCACTGGCACTCCTCCATAAAAGATGTTATTTTGACTGGAACTCTTCTGTTGGGAGCCAACATCTATAGCATACATGGCTGAGGCCTGTAAAGGCCCATCTGGAAGATCGCCTCTGACATAGGATATCAGTTATACCTATAATATTGGCGTGTGATTAGTGACCAGTGTGCATACATGGCAGTAAAACTTATAAGTAAATCTCAATACACCTGATGGAAAGTACATAGCAGAATTATTTTTCTCTGTCTTTCTAAGTTTTACTTCTTTCTAGATATTTTTTAACTTCTATTTCCTGGTAGACTGGGTAGTCAGCTCTTGTTCCCGAAAGCTGTTTCCCCTAGGGCTAAGATTAGAAACTAAATTACCATGATAGTTTTGTCTCCCTGCCCCTAGCCAGGCAGAACGTTTTCTTTTATTTGGTTAATTACCGAAACTCTGTCTGTTTCAGCCCATGGCCGCCATCTTGGCAGCCCTGCATTTCCTTGTTCAAGAGTGTGACAGCTACTATTTGATTTTTAGAGTAGACTTGTTAGGATAAAATATATACATATACACTCATAGTTGCATAAATCTATGCTTGCTGTTTTGTTTCCTTTTGCTACATTATTCAAATATAATAGTTACTATACGATTTATAAAAGAATTAATGATGAGGTATTAGCTTAATAGGATATAGCATAGTATTAAAGTCCAATCATTAGATTATATAAAAATTAAAGTTTAGACATATGAAACTCATATGAATTATAGTAAAGTTTGGTAGTTTAAGAATAAGTTTTAACCGAGTTATAAGGCATTATGTTAAATTGTAATAGGCTAATAGTATAACTAACAGCTAAGTCATTTAAGTAAACTTATAGATTATAGTATAGTGTTAAGTTGATAATATTAATCGTTAAAAATATTAGGAGTCAGTGAACTTGGATTGACCCTAGAGTTAACTTAGAAAAGTTTTTTGTATTAATCAGGGTTTAGAACAAAGAGTATAATATGAATGATTCATTGAACATTATGGAAAACACTTTGAACGATTTGTATTGGAATTGTGCACCTGTGACCTTAATGTAAGCACAACAGACATCATGGAGTTCGAATTGTTTGCTTGGAAATTGCAGATCTCGTGGTGGTCTTGTGATGCATAGTTTGTAAAGCACGGAACTTGTACGCCCCCAGTAAGTGATTATCACACTGCTGGAGGGTATAGAAAATGGTATATAAGTGGAAGGAGTCCGAATAAAATTTGGCTTCAGTCCTGATCAGACTGTTCCCAGAAGAACTGCCTCCGAGTGGTCTCTTCTCGCTGTCCAGTTCTTTGGTGTGGGTCCTAACCCACCCTTGGTCAGTGCTGGTCACCGACACTCTTCTATGTTTGATGCTTCAGGGAGGGACCCTACTACAAATTGCAAATTCGGTACACCAGTCACTATCCATCTTCTTTGATTGGATTTCCTGTAACTAGGCCACTTCTTTCATCGGTGTCCCAGTGACTAGCCCTCCCCTGTGATGTGTTCCCAGTGACTAATTTCCTCAGTGATGTGTAATCCAGAGACTAACTCTCCTCTATGATAGATGCCCCACTGGTCTTCCTCTATAATGGGCACCCCAGTGCCTGGCCTTTATATATGAATGGGTGTCTCAGTGCCAAGTCCTCCTCTGTGATGCATTCAGTGGTGACTGAATTTCTTTAGTAATAATAGCAGCTTCAAGACTGGACCTCCTCAGTGATTGGTGCCCCAGTGATTGGCACTCCTTCAAATTCACGTGACCCAGTGACTAGTCTTCTTCTTTGATGGTTGTTCTTGTGACTGTCTATCCTTTGTGAAAGATGTCACAGTTACTGGCTCTCTTCTGTGATAAATTACCTAGTGACTGAGCCTCCTCTATAATGGGTGCCCCAGTGACAGTCCCTCCTCTGTGGTAGATTTCACAGGGTCTGGTTCTCCTCTATAATCAGTGTCATATTGACTAGCCCTCTTCTGTTATAAGTGACTGGCCCCCATCCGTGAATAATACCACAGTGGACTGGCCCTACTCTGTGATGAGGGCCCCTGTGACTGGTCCTCTCCTTGATGGCTGTTCCAGTGATTGACCCTCTATCATAAGGATTGCCTCAGTGACCAGTCCTCCACTTTGAAGATTGTCTCAATGACTGCGCTTGTCTATAATGGGTCCTCAGTAACTGACCCTCTACTGTCATGGGTGCCACATTGGCTATCACTCCTCTGTGGTGAGTTCCCCAGTGCCTGGCTCTTATATGTAAGGTGTGTCCCCATGACTGAACAGTCTCTGGGATTTGTGTCACAGTGACTGGTCCTACTCTGTGATGAGTGCCCCAGTGACTGGTCCTCTCCTGTGATGGCTATTTCAGTGATTAGCCCTGCACCATAATGATTGCCCCAGTGTCCAGCCCTCCACTGTGAAGATTGTCTTAATGACTACCCTTCTCTATAATGGGTGCCCCAGTAACTGACCCTCCACTGTCATGGGTGCCACATTTACTAGCCCTCCTCTGTGTTGAGTGTCCTAGTGTCTAGCTCTTACATGTGAGGTGTGTCCCCATGACTGGGCTGCCTCTGGGATTTATGCCACAGTGACTGTACCATCTCTGTTATGGGTGCCTCAGTGACTGGCCCTCCTCTTTGAAAGATGTCTGAGTGATGCATGCTACAGTGTCAAACCTTCTGTGATGTGAGTGCCAGTAACTGAAGCTCCTCTCTGATGCATGCTTTTTGTCTGACTCTCCTCTGTGAAAAAATGTACCATTGACTGTTTTTCCTCTTTGATGGGTGCACCAGTGACTAGCTTTCCTCTTTGATCCTTTGCCCAGTGACTGGTTACACAACAGTAACCCCAGTGACTAGCTCTCCTCTGTTGTTTTTGCCCCAGTGACAGTGCCTCCTTATTAATTGGTGCTCCAATGAATGTCCCTCCTGCATAAGGAACATAATGGGTGCCCTTGTGACTATCTCTCCTCTGTAAAGTGTGTCCTAGTAACTGGGCTTCCTCTATAATTGGTGCCCCAGTGACATGACCTATATTGTGATGGTTTTTTCCAGTGACTGCCCCTCATCATTGACAAGTGTCCTAGTGATGGCCTATCTCTGCGATGGCTGTCTCAGTGACTGGCCCTCCTCTATTATGGGTGTCTCAGTGACTGGCCATCCTCTGTTATGAGTGCCAGAGTGACTAGCACGATTCTGAGATAGGTGTCCTACTAACTAGCCTTTCTCTGTGAGACGTGCCTCTGTGACTAACTGACCTTTGTGATGGTTTCCTCAGTAAATGACCAACCTCAGTTATTTGTGCCCCATTGACTTTCCCTTCTCTGTGATAATGTGTCCAAGTGATGGGTGTCCCAGCAAGTGAACCTCTTCTGTAATGAGTGTCTCATGACTGTCCCTTCTTTTTTTTTAAGGCGTCATTGATTGACTACCTCTGTGATTGGAACACCAGTGACTGGCTATACTCTGTAAATGGTGCTCCTCAACTGTGAGGAGTACTCCAGAGACTGACCCTCCTCTTTGATGTCTGTCTTCTGTAATTTGTGCTCCAATGTGTAGCCTTCACCTTTGAAGTTTGCACCATTGACTGGGTCTCCTCTGTAATGGATGCCTCAGTGACTGACCCTCTTCTGCAATGGGAATTCAAGAGACTATCCTTCTCCATAATAATAGGTGTCCCAGTGACTAGCGTGCATTTGTGATTGGTGAACAACCCTCATTAAATTCGGTGTCATACATACTTACACTCCCCTGTATTGGGTGGTATAGTGATGGGTCCGCCTCTGTAATGGATTCCCCAGTGTTTGGCCTCCTTCCTTAATGGGTACCCAGTTACTGGTTCTCCTCTATGAACCAGTGAGTAGCCCTCCTCTGAAATTGGTGCCCTCAAGGCTCGTATTCCTGCATTAGTGTCTGCCTATCCTCTCTGATGGGTTCCCAGTGACTAACCTTTCTCTGTAAGGTGTACCCCAGTGAAAGGTTAGCCTCCGTAATGAGTTCCAAATTGAAAGGGCTTCTTCTGTTATTGGTGTCCCAGTGACTACCCCTCCTCTATGATGGGTCCCTGATTTACTAGTCTTTCTTTGTAACAGGTGCCCGAGTTATTGACTCTTCTCTATGACATTTGCTCCATTGATTGATTCTTCAGTGATGGCTGTCCCAAAGATTAGTCCTCCTCTGTGATAGGTGCCACAGTGACTGGGTCTTCTCTTTGATGGTTGCCCAAGTAAAAAGTCATCCTCTGTGTTGGGTGCCCCAGTGACTGGGCCTCCTCAATAATGAGTTCCCAGTGACTGACCCCGCTCAACTATGGTTGCCTCCTCTGTGAAGTGTGCCTCACTGACCTGTTCTTCACCGTGATAGGTCCCTCAGTAACTGAGTAACTTCTGTGATGGGGGCCCGGTGACTGGACCACATCCTAATGGGTGTTCCATTTCTGTGCCTACTCCCTGATGGGTGCTCGAGTGATGAGACTTCATTTGTAATGAATTTCCTAGTGACTTACCCTCCTCTGCGATGGGTGTGCAAGTGAAAAGTTTTCCTCTGTAATGGGTGTCCCAATGACTGACTTTCTTCTGTCAGTTGTTCCAGTGACTGAGAGTCCTCCATAATGTGTGATTTGTTGATTGGCTTTTTTTGTGTGTGTGAGGGGTTCCCCAGTGACTGATCCTCCACTGTGATGGGTTCAACATTGGAAGAAAACCATACAAGATAGGTACCCCAGTAAGTGAGTATCCTCCATAATGGGTGCCAAGTGACTGACCCACCTCGCTTATGGGTGCCATAGTGACTAGCCTTCCTCTGAGATGTGTCCCAGTGACCAGTCTATCTGTGTGATTTGTGCCCCAGTGACTGGCCTCTTCCTAATTGGTGCACCAGTGGTTGGCCCTCCTCTGTAATAGGTGTCTTAGTGACAGTCTCTCCTCTGAGAAGGGTGCACCAGTGACAGGCTTTCTTCTTGTATGGATACCCAATGACTTGCTCTCTTATGTGATGTTTGTCTCAATGCCTAGTTCTACTCTGACGTGGTTGACCCTGTAACTGGCCCCCATCTACATGTGCCTCAGTAAATGGCACTCCTCTGTGATGGGTGCCACAGTGACTAGTACTCTTCAGTGAGGGGATTCTGATTGACAGACACTCCTTTATAATTAGTTCCACAGTAACTGGTACTCATCAACAATAGATGCCATTGTGACTATCTTTCCTCTGTGATGTGTGCTCAAGTTACTGACTGTCCTCTGTGATGGGTTCTAAAGTGACTGATACTTCTCTGTGTTGGGTAAGAAAGTCAATGGTCCTCCTCTATGATTGGTGTCCCAGTTAATGATTCTCATAGATGCCCTAGTGACTAAGCCTTCTCTGACTGGCAAATCAGTAACTTGCCCCCTGTGTAAGTGACCCGAATGACTAGCCTTTCTCTGTGAAGGTTGTCCCAATAACAGGCTATCCTTCATATTGGGTACCCCAGTGACAGGCAATCATCTCCAGTTGGTACCCCCAGTGACTGGTCTTCCGCCTGGCCCTCCCACATTATGGGTGTCCCAGTCATTTGACCTCCTCTGTGATTGGTGTTCCAGTTCCTGGCTGTCATCAATAATGGTTGCCCAATGACTAGTCCTTCTATCTGATTGGTATCCTACTTACTTTGCTTCCTTCATAATGAGTGTCTCAGTGATTGGCTCTTTTTTGTAATGGGTGCCCCAGTGACTGGTTCTCCTCCATAATATGTGCTCAAGTGACTGGGCCTCTCCTGTGATTAGTGCCCCAGTGATTTGCCTTCATAAGATTGGGCCCCAGTGACTAGCCCTTCTTTATGAGAGTTCACAGAATTTGGGACTCTTCTATAATGGGTCCTCCAGTGACAGGTCTTTTGATGTGATGGATGTCCCATTGGCTGGGCCTCCTTCATAATGTTTTTACCAGTGAATGTGTCTTCCATGTTGTTTGTGCTCTTGTGACTTGCCTTTATAGATGATGGGTTCCCCAGTGAATAACCCTCCTATGTGATGGGTGTCACAGTGACTGAACCTCTTCCATAAAGGAAGACCCAGTGACTAGAATCTCCCTCTGAATTGTGTCCCAATGACTGATCATCCAATGTGATGGGTACTGCAATGACTGGCTTCTTGTCTGCTGTGTGTTCTAACATCTGATATCTTCCAAAGAGGGTGCCCAGTTACTAGCTCTCTTCTGTGAAAAGTGCCTCATGTACCAGGTCCATTTCACATTGCGTGTCCCGGTAACTGGCCCTCCTCTGTGGTGGGTGTCCTTGTGACAGGTTTTCATTCATAATAGGTGTTTCTTTGACTGGATTTTCTCTGTGATTTATGTCCCAGTGACTAGCTTTCCTTTAAATGGTTGTCCAGTGATAAGTCCTAGTCAGTGATGTGTATTCCAGTATCTGGGCCTCCATAAATTGTGTCCCAGTGACTAGCTGTGCTTTGTGATGGGTGTCCCATGAACTGAATTTCCTCTGTGACAGGTGTCCCAGTGACTGGCACTTTTACATAATGAGTGCCCTAGTGACTATCCCTCCTTTGTTATCAGTTCTACAGTGACAATCCTTCTTCTCTGTGAGTATCCCAGTGACTAGCACTTCTGTTTGAGTGATTTCCCCATGGTAGGGCTACTTCTGTGAAGGGTGCCCCAGTAACTTGTCTTCTCATTGGTGACCCAGTGATTGCCCTTCCCCTTTGATGTGATGTTAGTGCTCCAGTGACTAACACTCCTCTGTGATGTGTGACCCAGTGATAGGTCCTCCTCTGTGATGCGTACTCCAGTGACGGACCCTCCTTTTTGTCATTGGTGCACCAATGACTGGCCCTGATCCATAATAGATGCAATGAGTGGTCCATTAACTAACTTTCTTCTGTGTTGTCTATCCCAATGATTGGGCTTTCTCCATACTGGGTTCCCTTGTAACTGGCCTTCCTCTATTATGAGTGCTCCAGTTCCTAGGCTGCCTCTGTTTTTGGTGACCCAGTGACTGGTGCTCCTCCATAATGAATGTCTCAGTGACTAAACATACTCTGAGATGTTGTCACACTTAATGGCCCTCCTCAATAGTTGGTTCCTCAGTGGTTAGCCTTCCTTTGTGATGGGTGTGCCTGTGAGTAGCCCTTCTGTGTTATGATTGTCACAGATACTGGCCCTCCCCTGTAAGGGATGCATCCATGACTGGCCCACCTCTATGATGGGTGCTCCACTACTGACCCTCCTTTCTTATGGGTGCTACAGTGCCTGCTCCTTCTCTTTATTGAGTGTTTAGTGACTGGCCCTCCACTAGGTTGGGCATCAGTGACTGACCCTCTTTTGTGATGGCTATCCCACTGGCTGGCATTTCTCTGTGTTGGTTGACTCACTGACTTTCTCTCCTCTGTGTTTGGTGTAGTGAGTGAGAAGAAGCAAATGCAATAAATCTTTAAAAATGAGTCAATTAAGGTGAAAAAATTCAGGTGATTTTTGGTTTATTCTTTCAACTTTTTAGCTTTTTTAGAATACCTGTAGCTTTTTTTAGAATACCTGTAACCTTAGGTTCGCAAAATATAAGTAGGTTGACAAAAAAAGTAGGAAACTATTAAAAATGCCTAAATCATTCAGTTTTCTATAAAATGGCTATGTCTAACTCTCATGATTTTTTACCCTAAGAACTTACCACACCCTGATGTTTTCTATATTCTGTGGTTATATTGTCTGCTTCCCCCAGCTAGAATGAGGTCCATGGAACAAAAATTTTGGTTATGATCACTATTATCTTCCATCTCCTTAAATGGTGACTGGCACTGCTAGATGCTCAAGAGAAATGTTTGTTGAGTAAAAGAAAAAGAAAGAAAAGGAAGCATAGGCGAGAAAATAAGCTGAAATTAACAAAAGGCTGTCTGTATCCCTGATTTTTTTCCTTTAATCCTTAGTGATTCAAGATGATACAATCTGTTACATAAATATTTCCGGGTGCTGGGCACTTCTATCCCTTATCTCTGGAAAATTCTCTAGTATCATTTGTTCATTTTTTTAAAATGTGAAGGCTTTGGTATTTTACTTTTCAAATATAAAAATTTAGCATAAAAGTATGTATTTTGAGATATGTAATTTTTAAAAATTACTTAGTTGTAAGCATGTAATGAAAACTAGCAATTCATTGTTCATTGTTACGTCTAAGAAGAAGCAATCATTTTTAAGTCTTCTATTTACTTAATTTTCAGTGGTTGTGTCCTTACCTACAATGATATGCTTATATAATTATATTCTTATTTAAAAAGTTGAGAGATTACCCATTTACTTTCTGTTTTGATTGTTGAGAATTTATCTTTTTTGGGACACCAAACTCCCCTCCTCTAGTCTTTCTAGTATATATTTATGTATATTACTATCTAGAGTTATCAAAAAACTAATATTTATTTGAATATATTCATTTATTGTATACTTTAACATTTCTCCTAGTGTTTCTAAGTTATCTTTCTTTTTTTGTCCAATTTCCATCCATATATCTGTAACTTTTAGAAACATTCTATATTTCGTATGCCATTGATCCTTCCTCTTTCTTCCTTTTTTCCCTGAAGGCCTTGGAGTCATACCTTTATTGCTCTTGATTGTTGGCCTGATTGTTCTCCAGATCTGTTGTTCAACTGCTGTTTGGGGACTTTCCTTAACCATTTTGTTAAGTTGAAATGTTTCAATTTTTCTTATCTTTCTCTTGCTGGGTTAGCTCTACTATTTTGTTGGAGTATATTATTAAATAGACTCCTTGGAAATTCTTAACTTTGAGGAGAAATTATTTGATTTCATGCATTTGTAAAAATTTTTTTATTTTATCTCATATATGACTGATAATTTTGCGGAGTAGATTAATTGTTGGAAATAATTTTCCCTTGTATTTATGAAAGTTATGGCCTATCATCCTCTAGCAGCATCTAGGATTAATGGTGAGAAAACCAATGTCATTCTTATTTTTTCATAGGTAACCTGTACTTTCTCGTTTGTTGTATTAAAACTTGGCATTACATAACTTCTAATAATATGTCTTAGGTCTTTTATTTTAACTGAATTTTTTATTCAGTATGTTGGGGACTTAGTGGGAATTTTCAGTTTAATGACTTGTGTTTGTGATTTCTGGGAATTTTTTGTATAAGTTTCATCTTCCAGTTATTATTTTTTGCTTCTGATTACTTCTTCAAGCTGAGATAATCAGCATCCAACTTTGTTTTATGGATACCATATTCTTTGACTATCTCTGAGCATTTAATCTATGGTTTTTGGAGATTACTATTTTTCTTGAACTACTCAGTTTTTCTTAGGAAGCTGTCCTCTGGAGAATGGACATCTGGCTTCCAGGTTTTTATACCTAAGGTGTGGAAGGCAATGGGGGATATGAATGTTTCAACATGAACTTTTAACCAAAGTTCCTGCTTCAGCTCTGTCTCAACTCTATCTACATCTGGCATCTCCAAGAATGGCATTCACAGAATTTGATAAGGAAAACTCTCCTTTTTCTGATCTCTATCCCTGCTGTGAGCAACTTAGTCCGTGCTCTTCTCTGTTTCATTAATCCACTTCCAGAATCTTTCAACTGTTTTTCTTCTTCCAAATTTATTTTGAAATATAGTTTTCACTGATGTCCACTTACTGCCTTTATTTCCTGTCTCTTTTTTCCTTTATTTTATTAATCTATTAAAACTCTAGTTAAATTGTATATTCATATTATATTTTGAGTTATAATTCTGTATGATGCTTCTTATTTTGTTTCTCAAATTCACTTAGCTTTGGCCACCTATGTCAATGATCAGGTGCAGGGTATGCTAATTGCTACTAGAATGTCTTTGCTTCTAGCCCTTCTCTCCTCAGTACAGGAAAGTTAGTATATATATACACATATGATACATATATATGATATATAGTACACCTCATGTAATATATTAACCCATGTAGCTATATAGATATGTGTCCACTTATTTATAATTGTTAGTATATTTATCTGTTTTTATGTAAATTAAACATGAGTTCATATTGAGATCATTTATTCCAATTTAGTACTGTAAGATTCTTTCTAGTTAGGGCAGTTTTTAAATAGTGCTGAGTTCATTAAACCATTCTACTCAAAGTTCCTCTAACTTCCTTTTTCTTTTTTTATTATGAAAATATGGGGTCCAATTCAGGGATAGGTATACAAACATTGATTATGCAGGTACCCCTGTGGATGAGGTATGCCCCTCCCTCTCCTAGCAGTTTCCCTCAACTGCCAATTCCACACCCCTCCTGAGTGTCCCATTACTTCAAAATGCATTCTTATAGTATTATAATTGTTCAAGATCCACTTATGAGTGAGAGCATATGGTACTCTGTTCTTTGTTTCTGTGATAGGTCACTGAGTATGATCGACTCCAAAACTATCCAAGTTGCTGCAAAGTCCATATATTTGTCCTCCTTTATGGTTGCATAATATTCCATTGTGTATATATACAACATTTTCTTTATCCAGTCCAGCTTTGATGGGCAACTTGGTTGGTTCCGTGTTTTTGCTTTTGTGAATAGAGCTGCAACAAACATACGTGTGCAGGTGTCCTTTTTTTTTAGTCGAAGTCTCACTCTGTCACCCAGACTGGAGTGCAGTGACCACTCCTGTCCACTGCAGCCTTGCTTGTTGGGCTCTGGCGATGCTTCTGCCTCAGCCTTCCAAGTAGCTGGAACTACAGGCATGTGCTACCATACCCAGCAATTTTTTTATTATTATTTATTGTAGAAATGAGGTCTCACCAAGTTGCCCAGGCAGGTCTCAAACCTGCGGGCTCAGGCAATTCACTCACCTCAGCCTCCCAAAGCACAGGATTACAGGCTGAGCAACCAAGCCTGGCTAGGTAGAATAATTTGAGTTCCTCTGGGTATATGCCCAATAAAGGAAATGCTAGGTCATATGGAAGGTCAATTTCTAGTTCCATTGGAGCCTCCTGTGTGTTCTAATAAACCAGTGTATGTCCCTGCTGGACCTCTAGTTAATACCTTGGAATAAGCAAAGAATATTATGTGCAAGTCCCTTCACATTTGAGGTTACTGATTACAATTTGTGTAGTCAGGCAGGATGTTCCAGAGAAAACCTCATTGTAGGGACTGGGGGTGACATAGAGGTTGGGGGCAGTGTTGTTGGGAGAAATCCCAAGGTGGACCACTGGTACTCTATGGTTGAAAGTTGCCAGCTTGATAAATAGATGGAAACTACTAGGTGAATACTGGATGGCCTGAAAATGAAACCGGACTGATGGCATTAATAAAAACAATTGATCATCAAGGAGATGCACTGAGATACCACCTAACTCCAGTCAGAAGGACCATTATCAATAACTCAAAAAATAACAGATGCTGGAGAGGATGTGGTGAAAAGGGAACATTTCTACACTGTTGGTGGGAATGTAAACTACGTGCAACGTCTGTGGAAAGCAGTGTGGAAAGCTCTAAATACCGATCCCCCATATGACCTCACAATCCCCCTAATAGGGAATATACCCTGAAGAACGCAAATCATTCTATTAAAAAGATACTTGTACACACATGTTTATCACAGTATTGTTCACAAAAGCAGGAACTTGGAACCAACTATGCTGTCATCAAAAGAGGACTAGATTTAAAAAATGTGGAACATATACGTGATGGAATACTATGCAGCCATAAAAAAGAACAAAATCGTGAATTTTGCAGCAACCTGGATGGAACTAGAGTTTATATTACTGAGTGATCTTTCACAGAAACAAATATCTGAGTATCACATGTTCTCACTCATAAGTGGACCTTGAACATCTATCATAATACTATAAGAAAAGGACTGAAGTGGCAGGAAACTATGGGTGAGCAGGGAGGGGAAGAGAGGTTGGATTAATGCTAGGCAATATTTGTCTGGGGATGGGGGGACACCCCTTATCAACAAGGGTGCCTGAACGATGTGTATTTGTATACCTAACCTTTAACTGTACCCCACAATTTAAAAATAAAAAATATGTTTAAAAAATAAATAAATAAAAACTATTGATGAGAAAGGAAAATTTAGAAGAAAAAAGATAGCTGTGCCATTACAGCAGCTGTGACATGTGCCCTGCTTTGCACTCTCCAAGTGGCTACTGAACAGAAGATAGTCACCAGGAACCAGGTGAAGGAATTGCAGAAGGAGTCAGATTGGAAAGAGATGCTTGGTTGATTCAGGCAGAAAATAGGGACATGTTATATTGCTGGCTGGAGAAGACTAGTAACCAGCTACATGACTTAGCATGCCACTTTGCAAAAGTGAAAGAAAAATGGTTGCTTATGGCATGTATCCACACTGTGATAGACCACAAACGTGGGACCCCACACAGGAACCAGACTTCTTAGAAGAGAAGGATGAAATAGAGATTATAGAGGAAGTAGAAAAGCTCCCAAAGACAAGGGCTCACCTGGTGATTATTCAGAAAATAAAGAAACAATGGTAACAGCTGGAGGGACAAGATCCAGCATATTTATTATCCCTCTGCAGTCTATGCACATGAGTGTGTACCCATATACTTCAGTGGAGCTGATGCAGCTGGCAACAAAATCCATGCAGAAGAGCAAGGAAAACCTAGAGGGCTAGTTGGTAAAGTTATTGGATATTGGAGCTGATGGCATAGGAGTATTGGGGAATGAATTGATGAAGATGGCTTTAGTTACCAACCTCCTTGAGACAGAATATATAAAAAGGGACAGTTTTATGACAATGCTTCACTCCTAACATGGGTCATGGTAGGATGAAGAGCTGCTTGGCCAAATGAAGATCATGTCTCATTTTCCCTTCTCCAGTGGAACACCATGGAGGAGCTACAGGATTACCTCTGGGAACTGGGGATGCATCATTCTTTATACATAAACCCTTTTGATGTGACAAAAGAGTACCCCTTAGAGCTGGAATGAAAAATAAGGTACTGCAGCTAGCTATACCTTCCTCTTATAGAACTCTGATATCTGGGCTATCCCTTCTTGTAGATGAGATTGTACAAGGGGCCATGTAAATGATAGTGGGTCCTTGAAATGGATTTTAATTTGCAGAAATGGGGAGTTTGAAAGGTGAAGGAGGTCCTGAATAGGAAAAATGTTTTGAAGAGCCCTTTAAAGGAAACCCAGCAAATGTGGATAGATTTAACTGAGGCAGGAGTGGATCCTAACAAAATAGATTTAAGCAAACCAATGTGATGTCGGTGGAATTATAAAAGCAACTCCTCAAAGAAAACTCTACCAACCTATCCATGAAAAGAGGACTGAGGTCCAGGTACTAGAGTGGACCCCTAGTGAAAAGGAACCCTCCCAAAGAAAAAGTGAGCAGGCAGGAAGTTGTGAGGTAGAACTGGAGTGTACAGAGTCTCTAGATGCTGGTCCTGTTCAGTGCTGCTTGCTGTGGGGCTATGATGCAGGTAGAGCTCAGAGCGAACTCCAGGTTGGAATACACACCAAGACTTGATTTATTGCTGGAATCTTTGCTATTGGCTAATGGTTTCTTCAATATTAATTATGCAGATTGTCAAGACCATTTTGCATTCACCTGGGAAGGAAGGCAGTGCATGTCCTCAGTGCTGCCAATGCCATATTTGCATAGCCCAGTGTTATATCATGGCATAGTCACTCAAGATTTGGAAATTTGGAGGTGACCTGCATTAGTGTCTGTATTTCATTATACAGATGATATCATGTTAACCTACAATTCTCTTGCAGACAGAGTGCACCCCAGCTGATTGAACATTTTCAGATGAAAAAATCATCAGCCATCATTGACAAGATCCAGGTTTTTCCCTGCCCACCACTGTCTGAGCAGTTGCAAGAGTTTGAGGCCTTGTTGGAATATTGGAGGGCTTTGGTCCCACATTTAGTACAGATAGTATGACACCTGTACAGATTGAGCAAAGGTGGATCCCAATGGGACTGAACAGGCATTCAGTACTGCCTAAACAGGCATTCAGTACTGCCTAAAGTGCTGTGGATACTATGCAGACACTGGGAGTTCTAAACCAATTCCTTCCCTGTGAATTGGATATAAATGACACTCAGGAGGGACATGCTTAAGGGCTTTGGAAACTACAGGGAAAAATCTCACCTTCCCATTGGTTTTCTGTTGCAGACCAGGAAAGTTGTTGAAACCTGCTGCAATCGCATTGAACCGCAGGTCAACACAGCATATCAGGATGTCTTGGCATGGTAACCAGTCACTGTTCAAACCCGGTAACTGTGTGCACTGTCCTGCCCATAAAGAGATGAATCCATGCCATCTTTTATAGGCTCTGCAGCTCAGCCCCACAGATGATGACCCTTGCCAAATATTGAGTATAATTGCAGCAGTGTAGCAAGCTCTCTACAAGTCCTCTAAGCTAGAAACTGTGACAGCTCCTAGGACCGATAATGTTCATTGATGCAAGTCAGCAACCAGCAGAGCAAATAGTTATTACCTTGGCGCCTGTTAGGGAGGGAATACACTGGTGCCAGAAGAGGCTTAATATATGGGTAGATCACGTTGAGAGCAACCTCCTTGATGGCAAGCTATTGTATACCAGGCCCAGAAAATATCTGGAGGGAAAACAAGACTGGGAAAAGCAGTCACTGGGCAGAGTTGTGTGCAGGGTAGTTGGTGATTTCCAAAGAGCTAGGCCTACTGACAATTTGCACAGACACCTGGGAAGTGTTCAAATGACAGATGCTATGGATGTTACGATGGCACCAGTAGCAATGGACATCATAAAAAAAGCCCTTGTGAGGCCAAGATATGTGGCAACACTCATTGCAGGGGTGGATAACCCAAATACATGAAGCAATTCACACTCTTAATGAGAGACCCTGTGAAGGATATTCAATACCCCTAGACATGCCAAAACAACTATGGGCAGCACCTCTGTTGATGCAAATTCAGATGAAAGAGTAATAATTGTGACCAAGCTAGGGAAGAAAGAATAACATTTTCCTACCCTCCCAAATTGGAGATAATACGTCATTGGCCCTGAGAAGTTCATTCTGAACCCTGTTAGCACTCTCTGCTTGCTCCCTGGGGAGAGAGGATAGATCATAATTTGGTTATTCATCCTATGGTTATGGAAAAATGAACAAATACTGCTAAGTGTAATAACTACTGGTCTCAAAAGAAGGACTATTATCATTTCCATGTGGCAATTCTGGACACTCTTTGTAATTTCTTGTCATGGATAAGAGGGCTCCCAGACCTGATAGAACATGATATTTCAGACCAGGGTGGCCGCCCTAATGTGTCACATTGCTGTCAGAGGAGAGGAATCGCTTGTGTTTTATCTGATAATTGAGTTTTACCTTTGCTTGTTTATTGATCTGTCTTATCACTCAGCCCAAGATCCCTTTTCCAAGTGATTTGAATCACTAAACTTTTTCCTTTAGGCATAAGGTAATTATAGGTGTTACAATTACTGTAGAAAACAATTTCAAATCCTGTGTCCCTTGTTGCATATGTAGGATGTAGATTCCGTTTGACTTGTATTTTCACCCTAGGGAAGTGGCAAAGGATCAATATTATGTGAAGATTATTTATAAGTACAGAAAAAGGTCAATGTAGGGGTAGGGTGTGAGGTAATTGTCCAGAAGTAGACTCTTTTCCATCTGGTTTTTTTCTGTTCCCTCCCTTAGAGTGTAGCTTCTGGTCAAGAATGGTCTCTGAAGGATATGCATATTCCCAGTAATGAGTCACAGGATGCAGGTGATCCAGCTTCTCAGAGCTGAGAGCAATGTGGGTGGCATCCTTACTCATTGTAATTGTGAACATCATATAGCAATTTGAATAATTAACTTGTTTGATTACAAAACTGCTTGCTGTACGGTTCTAAGTCACATATTATTTCTACACTGTCTAGATGCCATCAGTGCCTGCCTTCTATTAGTTCTAATGAACCAATGTCTTTCCCTGTTGAACCTCTAGGTGACTTCATTGGGATAGGCAAATATCAGTATGTGCAAGTCCTCTCAGACTTGGGATTATCATGTTACAACAAGGAAATTTCTTTCTTTCTATTGTCATTTCCTTCTTTCTGTTTTCTACTTCCTGAAGTTAGAATGTGAACATGATGGTGTCGAGCCAATTCTGATTATGCTACTAAGGGGAATGTCATAAGGAATGGGGAAAAAAAGCGAAGCAACAAAACAGAAAAAATCTGGATGAATTTATAGTGATAATATGGTAAAATAAAATCAACTTCTATTTCCTTGAGGCATTTTTTCTGGGACAGAAGGGAGATTGTATTTTTTTTTTTTTTGAGTTGGAGTCTCACTCTGTCGCCCAGACTGGAGTGCAGTGGCCGCTCCCGGCCACCGCAGCCTCGACCTGCTGGGCTCTGGTGATACTTCCACCTCAGTCTTCCTAGTAGCTGGAACTACAGGCGTGCGCTACCATGCCCGGCTGATTTTTTGATTTATTGTAGAGATGAGCTATCGATGCCCAGGCAGGTCTTGAACCCACGGGCTCAGTAAATCCACTCACCTCAGCCCCCCCAAAGGCACGGGATTACAGGCTGAGCCACTGAGCCTGGCTCAAGATTGTATTTTTAACAAGGGAGTTTTGTATACCTTAACAAATACCAAATTGTATATATCTCACATTTAAAGCAGTATGGATGATTGTTTTAAACACTTTATAATTTGTGTTATCAGTTACTTGTGTTAACAGTGTGCTTAGGAATATTGTTTTCCATCTTTTATTAAAGAACTTATAATATTTTCTTTGTGGTTATTCAGGCTGTTCTTATTAATTAATTTAAAATTTCTTTAAAATACATTATTTAAATTTATGGTCATGTAGTTTGATTCACATATTCTGATTTAGTGAGATATGGGGTGTACTTGCATAATCATTTTAATGCACAAATATATTTCTAATACCTGATGTGGTGGTTTAAGCCTGTAATCCCAGCACTTTGGGAGGTGGAGGCAAGAAGATTGCCTGAGCCCAGGGTTTGAGACCAAACTGTGTAACTTCTTGAGAACTCATCTCCAAAATCTCTCTCTCATTCTCTCTCTCTCTCTCTCTCTCTCTCTCTCTCTCTATCTATCTATCTGTATTTCTGTGGGGGGCCAGCCTCTGCAAAGAGATTTAGGGGGTCCTTGGGAGGTGTGGTAGTATTGGTGATTATTCTGGAGAAATAAAGAGAAAGAAAGAGACAGGGTGGGGGGAGAAAGAAAGAGACAGGACTCTATCTAGTGCAGAAGCCACTTAATGGGACAAACCATAATCCTTTTATCCCAAATTTTCACAGACTTTTAAATCACAAGACTTTCACATGAACACAAAGCCATGTGGATGAGGGGCATCCCCCACCCACCAGGTGTTTCCTCAGGCATGAGGAAGGACAATCCAAATTAAATCACAAGATATTTACATGAACACAAAACCAGGTGGATGAGGGGCGTCCCCTACCCATCAGGTGTTTCCTCAAGCATGAGGAAAGACGATCCCAAAATTATCTCACTGTTTCTCATGCTTGGTTAATATTCCTCAAAACAATACTACAATTCTAACATCATAATATTCTAATAATCAATTGCTTATAAAACTTATGCATACACAACATCTAATGATGAACTTAAATCCTAATTCCTTTCTATTTTACGCTAATTCTACCTACACTATAGAAACTTTTAATTATAGCCCAAACCAGTTTCTAAAGAATGATCAGTTCCAGTCAAATGATCACGCTGGGCCATTTCTAGGAACAATTGATTACCATCTTTTAGAAAAAATGGCTGTTCTAAAATCCTATATATCTATTTTAACTTCTATAAATTTTCTAATTCCTAATTCTAATATATAAAGCTGATCATCAGTAATAAAACTTCTAAAAATAAAACCCAAATACAAGCTGTAAATTGCACTAAAGCCAAAACTGCAATTAGTAGAAAATGGGAAGAATGAAATTTCTAAAGTTAGCTGTATTCCTATTAAACCTCAAAATATCATGTTTGATCATGCTTGAACTAACATAATTCACTGATGTAGCATAACCTATTCTATGATACTTTCTATGAATAAAATAAATTCAATTTCTATAATAAGTAGAAAAAAACTACACTAATTGTAGTTAAAAACCGGTTTAAAAGAATGCAGCCCAGTCCAAATTACATGTTGGGTCCTTAGGAATGTGGCCCAGTCCAAAGTTCATGCTGGGCCATTTCTGATAACTCTAGATAATAATCTACACCATCTAAGCTGAAGACAACTCTCCATATGTATATACTAATTCTACAAATATACGTCAAAGTCTTATAAAGAAGCTTGTATCATATATGTCTCCTGAATGTGACCTGAGTTTGAACTGTGTTAAGTTTAAAGCCGAAACTACAGTCTGTGAGAAACAGGAACAATGTTTCCCTAGAGTTAGCCATACCTGTCGTACTCTTGACGTTTCAAGCTTAGATCATCAAAGTCCCTGCTACTGAGACATGCCAAACAGCAAAAAAGGGAAAAGGGAATGGGCCATCAGCTCCTGAACTCATCCTAGTGATCTCAGGGTCCACAGCCTGCCTGGATCCCTAACACTCAGGTGGGCCCATGGCTGACTCACAACATATTTCTATACCCTGCTATCTATATTTTATATACAGACTGTCTTCTACATTAGGTTAAAAGAGAATTGTAAGCATATCCTATTATACAACTAATAATAAATAAGTGAATATTTATATCTATTGCAAATAATTTAATTTTAACCGGCTTTATATAGTAATAATCATATAGAGAGATCTTTTAAAGCTAGATATTACTGCCTTCATAAAACTGGATTAGTAATGCCAAACAAAAAAAAAAAGCACTTTTCAAGAAACTCAAACAACGTGCAAACTCTTGAAAAACACTTGGAAACAGGAATAATAGACAATAAACCTGTAAGATATCTAAGCAGAGCAAATGAATTCCTCTCCAAGTAGAAATCAAGTTTGTGTATTTCCCTTATCTTTTAAAGACTTAGGAAAAACTCTTAATGGGCCACATAAGTTAAAAGTAACATTAGTGGGTTAAGTTTTAAACATAAACCACAAAATAAGAACTACACTGAGAATGCTTCTAGTCTAAGTTTGACAAAGATCAGTAAGGCTGGTCATTAACTCATTGTTGCTTAGCAGAATTTTTTCACCTTAATTTTTAGTAGCTAATTCTTCTATGTGGTACAACATCAGAAAGTCCAAATGGATATAATGTGTAAAAATATTAAATTAGAGGGGATAAATGATCCTGACATACTCTTGGTTGGCTCCCCTTATCCTGGCCACATGTGAGTCATTAGTCCCACACAGGAGGAAGCCTGGTTAGGGCATAGCAGTGGCAGCTGAAGCCCGAGTGGAACAGAAACAAACATGTGATTGGATAGCCCCTGAGTGCACACTCCAACAGTGGGCCCTGATTTTCAGTCCCAGACTGGAAAAACTTGCCTACCGATTACACTCAGCTGGTAACTGCTGCCAGCATTTGACAGTCAACTCCCAACCCCAGATCAGGAAGGATCTTCTGCCAGCTCCACACGCCCACAAGTTAGATTTCCCCCATGGCAGGCAGCTCACTCTCTTTCAAGTGCTGGCATGGACTTGAATGGTCAGGGAGCAACACAAAAGACTCACCAAGTCTTTCCAGACAAGATTTCTGGAATGCAAACAACAAACAACAGACAGGGGACCAATTCCCCACATATTCCCCAAAGAGTACTTGCAATGGCGGTTGAAAACCAGCCCAACCAGATTAAGTGCAGGGAAAACTGCAGTAGAAAAGACTTGTTTCAGGATGGAAGTGAATACCCGGCTTAGAACAGAAAGACATCAACTAGCTTCAAAACAACACAACTAAAGAAGAAAGACAAAGAGGAAAGAGTTGCTCTTCACAAAAAAAGAAGAGACACAGGGACTTGTAAGTGTCTTAAAGAGACAGAGCCCCAATAACAAGTGTCATGCACAAACAATGGAGTCTCCCCAGA
This sequence comes from Carlito syrichta, assembly GCF_000164805.1. Lineage (NCBI taxonomy): Eukaryota > Metazoa > Chordata > Mammalia > Primates > Tarsiidae > Carlito > Carlito syrichta. The sequence continues at coordinate 180,816 of NW_007252450.1, read as the reverse complement.
ATGAAGACTTAGCCTGGATAACAGTCAGAGAACTCAGAGATTTGTTGGCTAAAATGAATAAAGAGAATGATGGGAAGCTATAAGGAAACACTCACAAAAGTCATAGAGGAAGTAAAAGCAGAGTTGGCCAATTTCAGAAAGACCCAGTCTGAAATACTGGAAATAAGAAACTTTATCCTGGAATTTAAAAACAATAACATTCATAAGGAGCAGTATCAATCAGGCAGAGGAAAGAATCTCAGAGCTTGAAGACCACAATAAGGAACTAACCCAGTCTGTCAAATACACAGAACAAAAGTTCAAAAAGGACAAAAGTCTTCAAGACATGTAGGACTGTCAAGAAGCCAAATCTACACCTACTTGGTATTGCAGAAGCAGAAGGGAACACTGCTATGGAACAAACATTCCATGAGATTATCCAAGAAAATTTCCCACATCTCACTAGAGAGGCAACCATGTAAACACAAGAGACTTGGAATACTTCTGTAAGGTATCACATGAGAAGACCAATCCAAGACACAGTCATTCATCTCCACTAAGTAAGTATGAAGAAAAAATCCTAAAAGCAGTATGAGACAAAATTCATACTACCTACTGGGGAAAGCCCATCAGAATTGTTTCCAACTTATTTGCAGAAACACTACAAACCAGAAGGGATAGAATTTCCATTTATAACATTCTCAGACACAGGCAATTCCAGCCAAGAATTTACTTCCCCACTAAGCTATGCTTCATCAGTGAAAGAGAGTTAAAATCCTTCTCAGACATCTAATCCATAAGAGAATATTCTGCCCACAGACCAGCCCTTCAGAAGATGCTTAAAAAATGTAAACTCAGAAACAAAAGCATGATCATTCCCATCATAAAAGTACAGACAAGTGCAGAGTTAACAGAGCATATCGATCATTCACAAAAATAAAAACACACACATATGTAAACACAAAGCAAAAGGGAGCAAAGCAACCCCCTAAGAGCCCTAAGACAGGAATGCCTTAAAAGTAATGTTGAGAAGAATACTCACTCACATTTTAATAATTAATTTGAACATGAATGGGACTGAATGCACTACCGAAAAGGGAGAGAGTGACAAAGTGGACAAATAAGCATGATCCAACAGTATTTTCCCTCCAGGAAACTCATCTCACTGCAAAGGACACCCACAGCCTCAAAGTTAAGGGCTGGAAATGATGTGTCAGACAAATGAAAAGCAGAAAAGAGCAGTGGTAGCTATTCTGATAACAAAGCAGACTTAAAATCATCGAAAGTCAAAAAGGACATAGAAGGACACTACATAATAATAAAAAGCCCAATCCATGAGCAAGAGATATTCATCTTAAACATACATAGATGCAACATAGGAGCACCAAGTTTTCTAAAATAACTACTAGATAAACTAAGACAGGACATTGACATTCACACAATCATAGTTGGAGACCTCAATACCCCACTGACAGACCCTTGAAGAGATCACTGAGGAAAAAAATCAACAAGGAGATCTGGAATCTTATCTCAACACTTGACCAAATGGATTTAATAGACATCTACAGAACACTCCACCCAACACCTACAGAGTATGCATTCTACTCATCAGCACATGGAACATACGTTAAGATTGGTTACATTCTTGGACATAAGTCAAGTGTAATACATTTCAAAAGATTGAAATAATGCTATGAATCTTCTTAGATCACAGTGGAATAGAAATAAATTTTACAGCAAACAAGATCCCCTCAAAACACAAAATTACATGAGAGTGAAACAATATGCTGCTGAATGACTTCTGGGGTAACACAGAAATCATGACAAATAAAAAGAATGCTGGAAACAAATGAAAACAAAGACACATCTTGCCATAATCTCTTGGATGCCTTAAAATCAGTGTTGAGAGTATAATTTATAGCATTACACACACACATAAAGAAATTAGAAAGATCACAAGTAAACGGCCTAATATCACACCTAAGAGAGCTGGAAAGGCAAGATCATCTAAATTCCAATTTCAGTAGAAAAATCTAGATAACTAAGATAAAGTCACAATTGCAAGATATAGAAGACTAAAACTCATAGAAAGGATCAACAATACAAAAAGCTTGTTCCTTGAAGAGATAAATAAGAATGACAGACACTTGACCAGATTGACTAAAAACACAAAAACAATCATAAAAATCAAATAAACACAATTAGAAATGAAAAAGTGATGTCACAACTGACACAAGGAATTTAAAAGATTATCAGACATTACTATGCACATCTGTATGCAAATAAATGAGAAAATCTAAAGGAAATGGAAGATTTTTTGGCATGATACAACCTTCCAAGTTTGAAAGAACAAAAACAAAAAATTGTGACACTCCAGACAGACCAGTAGCAAGCCAGGAAATAAACTCAGTCATTAGAAACCTTTACACACACACACACACACACACACACACACAAACACACAAGCAAAAACATCCTGAACCAGATGGCTTCACTACTGGATTCTACAGGACGTGTAAGGAGAAACTGACACCAATCTTATTGAAAGTGTTCCAGGAAAATCAAGAACTATGAAATTCTCCCTAACACATTTGATGAAGCTAACATTATACTGATAACCACCCCTGGCAAAGACTCAACAAGGAAAGGAAATTAAAGTCAATCTTCTTGATAAACATAGTTGCAAAAAATTCTCAATAAGATTCTAGTGAATTGGATCCAACAACACATCTAACGAATCCTAAAGAATCATCCACTATGACCAGGTTGGCTTCATTCTTGGAATGCAGGACTGGTTCAACATTCACAAGACCATAAAAGTAATTCAGCACATTAATGAAAGTAAAAGCAAGAACCACATGATTATCTCATTAGATGCACAAAAGGCATTTGATAAAATCCAGCATCTCTTCTTGATAAAAACTCTCAAACACATAAACATAGAAGGATCATTCCCCAAAACAGTAAGAACAATCTCTGATAAACCCACAACAGTCATTTTGATTAATGGGTAGAAAATGGAAGCATTCTCCCTAAGAATAGAAACAAGACAAGGATGCTCACTTTCATCACTCCTATTCAGCATAGTGCTGGAAGTCTTAACCAGAGCAATTAGGCAAGATATGGAAATCAGAAGTAACCTAATAGGAAAAGAGGAAGCTAAACTATCCCTCTTTTCATATGATGATTCTATACCTAGAAAACCCAAAAGCCTTCTCACACTGGTAAATGACTTTGGTAAAGTCTCAGGTTACAAAATAAACATGCAAAAAACAGTTGCATTTCTATACACCAGCAACAAGCAGGTGGGTAATCAAATTAAAAATGTAATCCTACTCACCATAATGAAATGAAATATTTGGTATCCACCCAGCAAAGGAAGTGAAAGACTTTCACAGTGAGAACTACAAACACTACTCAAAGAAATCAAGCATGAAACAGACAAATGAAAAAAAATCCCATGCTAATAAATTGGAAGAATCAACATTATCAAGATGTTCATCTGACCCAAGGCAACCTACAGATTCAATACAATACCCATCACACTACAACATCATTTTTTAGATCTGGAAATGACAATGCCAAAATTCATATGGAAACAGAAAAAGAGTACAAATAGCTAAAACAGTCTTCAGCAAAAGGAACAAACAGAAAGTATCACACTTTCAGACTTTAAACATTATTAAAAGACTTTAAAATTTATTACAAATCAGCATGACATGGGTACAGAAATATTCATATATCCCAATGGAACAAGACAGAAATTCCAGAAGTGAAATCATGGTATCTCAATAAACTCATCTTTGATAAAGTCACCAATAACAATCATTGGGGAAAGGAGACCATATTTAGCAAATGGTGCTGGGATAACTGGCTAACAACATGCAGAAGAATGAAACTAGATCCCTGCCTATCACCATATACAAAAATCAACTCAAAATGAATGAAGAACCTAAACATAAAACTATAAGTATTTTAGAAGATAGCATGGGAAACACACTTGTGGATATTAGAGTAGGCAATGAATTTCATGACCAAGTCCCCAAAAGCAAATGCTACAAAAAGCTAATATAGACAGGTGGGACCTCATCAACTGAAAAGTTTTTACATAGCAAAATAAACTATCAAGAGAGTAAAGAGACAACCTACAGAATGGGGGAAAAATTGCAAATTATGTATCTGACAAAGACATACCATCCAGAATCTATAAGGAACTCAAACAAAGTGAAAGAAAATAACAAAGTGGGTGAAGAATGTGAACAGTCAATTCTCAAAAGATGACATACTAGCAGCCAACAGACCATGAAAAAATGCTCAGCCTCACTAATCATCAGAGAAATGCAAATCAAAAGTAAATTAAGATACCACATAATTCTGGGAAGAATGGCTATTAATAATAAGTCAAAAACAACAGATGCTGGCACAGCTGCAGAGACAAAAATACTTCTGTACTCACGGTTGATGGGAATGTAAGCTACTTCAACCTCTATGGAAAGCAATGTAGTGATTTCTAAAATAACCTAAAATTGATCTTTTCATATGATCCAACAATCTATCTCCTGAAAATGTACCTGGAACTTAAATCCCTCTACCAAAAAGACACCTGCATACACATATTCATTGCTGCACTATTCACAATATCAAAAACATGGAACCAACCCTGCTGTTCATCAAAAGTGGACTGAATAAAGAAAATGTGGTACATATACATGATGGAGTATTGTGCAGCCATAAATGAGAACAAGATCTTGGCCTTCACAGCAACTTAGGTGGAGTTGGAAACCATCATACTAAGTGAGCTATCACAGAAACAAAGAACTTAATACTGTATATTGTCATTCATAAGTTGGTCCTAAACACTATTCACATTAGCACGATGGTGGGATAGGCAGTTGCTGGGCACTACTAGAAAAGGGAGAAATGGAGAAGTGAAGGGGCATGTGACATCACAAAGGTTAACTGTTCCAGTACTGTGGGAGTGAGAGCCACTTGGGTGCCCAAACTTCATCCACATGCATCCTGCTTATGTCATAAATCCTCACTTGTACACCACAACTCTATAAAAAAATAAATTAAAAAAAATTTAAAACATTAAAAACTTATCAAACTTATTTAAAACATACATATATCTTATATATGTATGTTATACACATATCTTATACAGACATGTCTATATAAGATAATAGCCTAAACTCATGGAATGAAAAGAAAATGGGATGGCATTATGACATACATTTTTAAAAATATTAAATATAGTATGTGATAAGTGCTTTTTTTAAGGGGCTCAATGGTTGGAATAAGGAATGGATTAATTCTTTTGTATATTTGCAGGTAGGCAAGAATTTAATGAGTAACTTTCTGTGGTAGACGTAGTTATCTCTCAATATTTCCCCCCTTCTATTGCTATTGACTTATTTAGTTGGTCACTATGTCTATAAAAATAATTCTGTTTACCAACTTTTCTGTCATCAGGGTGTGGCCCTTTGACCAAGTGCTGGCTAATAAGATGTAACCAAAACTGTTTTGTGATATCCTCTGAGAACTTTCTTTAAAAGACAGCTATTACCTGCATTTAATCCACACTTCTTCATCCCTTTCTCCATCCTGTGTACTGAAATACAGATGCAATGGCTGCCACTTTGAACCTCACAGAGTATGGCTTTTTCTTAGGCAGTGAAAAGATCCTGAGTCACTGAGAATTTTGGAGGACATAGCTCTTTAACAGTTCTGCCCTTCAAACTCCACACATTTCTGTAAGACATAAATTTATATTGATGCCCTTATTTTATATCTCTATAACTTGTGGAAAAATCTTGTTTCTACTGAGAGGCTGATCAGGACATTTACATAAATTCTGCCTAATAACACGATAGAGAGCACAAGAACACATTGAGAACAAAAACAATAGATTCTGAATAAAAATCTGAGCGCTTAATGATCCCAGATTTAAGAGGATTAGAGCTTTCCTGGAAAGAAACGTGGCAGGCTGAGGAGTTAATCCATTTTCTTCCCAAGCACTTGCAATTGTATCCAAGATAGAAGATAGGATTTCTGAAATGTCAAAGGAACGATGTCCATGTGGTCCCAGAGGTAGCACATGTGTGAGACCACCACACTTTGGTTAGAAGAGGGTGCATCCCCTAGCTCAACCTCTAGCCTGCCTCTAATTCTTCTGCCAAGCTCCTTGCTTTTCAAGAGTCTGGATTCAGAGAGTTGAGGCATAATCACCTCATTTTGACATCTCAAAGTCTATTCCAAAGCCTCAGCACTAAGCTCCATTCGTTGGTTTTCTTATTTGACAAAATTGTTACTTCAACTCTATTTCTCACCTTTTATTCAAATACATATGGAGGGAGCATGGGGTGTACCCTTTTATAGGAAAAGAAAGGCCTTCTTATAATTTCTGAAGTCATCCTCTTATGTTTCATCAATCAGAACATTGTCAAATGGCCACCCTTAGCTGCAAAAGGATGTTTTCAAAAGTAATGTTTTGCTGGGGTCTGGGTTCATTGCTACCCTAAAGTAAGATGTAGTTATTTGTAAGGAAACACAGGAGTGACATTTGCCAAACTGGATGCACCAGCATAGAGAAATAGGGGACTCAAGGGACTGGAGAGTCCATTTAAAGAGGACTGGCTCCCTTTATTCAGTGTTCCCAGATTTTCTGATTTTCAGATAAGCCAGAAATCTAGATTTTTATTAGAAGTTTTCCAATTTCTAAAATATTGTACAGATCAGAAAAAATATTCCACTGGTCAAATATGACCAACATGTGACCTTTCATTTAGGTCACTTAGGCTCAGGCTTATAAAATCAGACTGTGAATCCCAGTTGACCCATGGAGGCAATTGGATCTTCAGCAGATATGATCTCTGATGTTGGAATATAGCAAGGGACTTGAACTAGTTCCAACTTGTTTGCCACTGGTTTCTTTCTTTATCCAAGAATGCTAATTTCTTGAGAAATATGACATCTGTGGAAGCTGGGTCACTAGTAGATTACATTTCTTCAGCTTCCTCAATTTGGTGAGACTGATGCCAGATGGGGTGCTGTGCAAAACTCGTGGGTTCTTTGACTTTATCCTAAAATCACATATTCTGTCTTTGTAGGAGACCTTGCCAGACTTTTCCAACTCACAAGTTCATGAACTAAAATGTGGTCTTCTTATTATTTCTAAGGTTTTGATCAGTTAAGGGGTGATATTCAGTCTTCCATCTTCAACAGGGAAACTAAAAAATTTTTAGTGATGATTATGCTTAACCGTAAACTTAAAGATAGGGCTGTTCTATTCTTATATCTAATGAGATTTTCTTTTGATTGACTGAGGAGGTGGGTTAGGCTGGTGAGTACACATGCCAGTCTGACCTGCAACAAAAATGTAATAAGAAAAATATCTGCCTACAAGACCATCCTAAAACCTGCCTACAAGAAATTTACCTATTGATGCCTAAATTGTACTAGCGACCCTGACTCACACTCACCAAGAATTCCTTTTTTTATTAATATAAAGATGTTGGGTACAATTCAAACTTAGGTATACGAACGTTGATTATGCAGGCACCCTTGTAATGAGGTATGTCCCTCCCTCCCTTAGCAGTTTTCCTTAACTGCCAATCCACACCCCCTTCCCTGACAGTTTCCCACTACTGCCAATCCCTTTCTTATAGTCTTATAATTGTTCAATGTCTGCTTATGAGTGAGAACATACGGCAATCTGTTCTTTGTTTCTGTGATAGATCACTGAGTATGATAGATTCTAAATCCATCCAAGTTGCTGTGAAGTCCATATGTTTGTCCTTCTTTATGGCTGCATGATAGTCCACTGTGTATATGTACTACTTTTTTTATCCAGTCTGGCTTCCATGGGCAACATGATTTGTTCCATGTTTTTGCTATTGTGAATAGAGTTGCAACAAATGTGTGTGCAGGTATCTTTTTTTGTGGAATGATTTTATTTACTCCGGGTATATTCTCAATTGGGGAATTGCTGGGTCATATCGAAGGTCAATTTCTAGTTATTGCAGAAATAAACACACTATCTCCCAAAGAGGTTACACTAGTTTGCATTTCCACCGGCAGTGTAGAAGCGTTCGTTTTTCTCTACATCCTCACCAGCATCTGTTGTTGTTTGTTTTTAATGATGGGCATTATTACTGGGGTTAAGTGGTATTACAATGTGGTTTTGCTTTGCATTTCTTTGATGGCTAGTGAGACTGAGCACTTGTTTTTTTTTTTGAGTTGGAGTCTCACTCTGTCGCCCAGACTGGAGTGCAGTGGCTGCTCCCGGCCACCGCAGCCTCGACCTGCTGGGCTCCGGCGATCCTTCTGCCTCAGCCTTCCAAGTAGCCGGAATTACAGGCGCGTGCTACCATGCCGGGCTGATTTTTTTTTATTTATTTATTGTAGAGATTAGGTCTTGTTGCCCAGGCGGGTCTCGAACCCGCAGGCTCAGGCAATCCACTCACCTCAGCCTCCCAAAGGCACGGGATTACAGGCTGAGCCACCGAGCCCTGCTGCTGAGCACTTTTTAATGTGTCTGTTGGCTGCCTGTATATCTTCTTTTGAGAAGTGTCTATTCATGTCTTTTGCCCACTTATAAACGGGGCTGTTTTATTTATTTATTTTTTTGCAGAAGGAACCCATCAAGAATTTTTAGGGTAGAGTCTATCATTTCCCTCTGACTCTATGTCAATATCTAAGAATGGTTGCTTTGTACTTTGATACACTATAATTACTTCCATACATGTAATATTTCTTCTGCCAGAGTAATTGTATGCTCTTTTCACAAACATGAGGTGAATATTTTGCCTGAGACCAAGTACTGCATGTTAGTTTTGAAATCTCTATAATCAACTATAATACAAACAAGGCCAAGTCTTAAGGTTCCCACTCAAAGAAATTCAGCACCTCTGCAGAAACAAAAGTTTGAATGCCTTCTTTTGAGAAAACCCGAAGCCATTGTTTCATATATTTCGTCCATTTTCCTAGTTGGTTACGGCAAGAGGATAAATCTGATAGTTCTTGTTTTTCCATCATGGCCAGAAATGGGAGTCAAAACACAGCCCATAGGAAGTTGTTTCCTCTTTTATAATAGCAGTTCTTTTCTTCCCAGTAGCAGCTCTGCTATTTCTACTCTAAATATCATTAGCACATCTAGGTTTTCTGTTTTTTTCCTTTCTTCCTGCTACTTCTCCCTGTGCCCCTCATCAGCATAATAAAAAGTTGAATAGCTGTTCAGCAAATATAGGCGCCTTCATCGTAGCAGATGTTGGTAGGGGGGTCAGTCTTGGAAAGTACTGGACAGCAGACATCATTTAATGTCTTCTTTTACTACTGTTATTTCTGTTTACATTCATATTGCTTGTCTATTATCTGTCTCCACCATTAAGAGACTTTAATTTCCATGAGAATAGGGTCCATACCAGAATCATTTACTTCTGAATACTGGGTGCTTTCCTTATAAAAGGAATCCAACATATTTTTTTTGAAGAAATATATATTGTGAAAGAAATGAATGTATTTTTAAAGTAAATACACATAGGTGATAGAGGTTGGTAGAAATCTTTAAGAACCCTGTGTTAAAGATTCATAAAGTTTTTGTCTTAGAAACACTATAACTCAAAGACTAAAACATTTTACAATATTTCCTGTATTAAAACAATAAGTTAATCTTATTGGATTTTTAGATTATTTCTGATTTTATTACTATTATCCACTACTTCCTCTTTATCAGTTTTCAGTTTATTCACCTTTGATAGAAGTATTAACATTTATTTGCTCATTGGGGGAACTGTTTTATAAAGACTCAAAGATTTGAGAACATAGTAACTAAAGATAATGTATAATTTATAATTATGGAGTATCTTGGATACAGGGAAAATCAGGCATATTGTCTGATAATTTTCAGAACAGTCTATTTAAATTCTGGATTTGTAAAAGAAAAAGGAAATATATAAGGAAAGGGAATATTGTTATTTTGAGCGAGTATATGAGTCTTGGCAAGAAATATGCAAAATCATTAGCTTTGCAAAAATTTACTTACACTACAAACTTCCCGTATTATTTACAAGATCTTTGAGGATTTGTTTTTTTGTTTGTTTGTCTTTTGTAGAGATAGAGAAAAAACCAGGATTTTGCACTCTGTGGGAGACGCATAATATTTTATTGATCATAGTTCTTCACATAATGGTACAGGTAAAATTCATTTCTGTTAGGGTATGGGCAGGGTGAGGGTGGATGGAGAGAGAGGGAGTGGGGTTCAGGGTGGAACAGCACTGCCAGGGCTGGCAGGCCAGAGGTGCATGCTGGGAACCCAGAGATCTGAGTAAATGCAAAGAATTGCAACACACAGAGGTGAAAGATTTATTTAAGAAAGCTTCACCCCGCCGGGCTCGGTGGCTCAGCCTGTAATCCAGCGCCTTTGGGAGGCTGAGGTGAGTGGATTGCATGAGTCCGCGGGTTCGAGACCCGCCTGGGCAGCGAGACCTCATCTCTACAATAAATCAAAAAATCAGCCGGGCGTGGTAGCACATGCCTGTAATTCCGGCTACTCGGAAGGCTGAGGTGGAAGGATCACCGGAGCCTAGCAGGTCGAGGCTGCGGTGGCCGGGAGCGGCCACTGCACTCCAGTCTGGGTGACAGAGTGAGACTCCAACTCAAAAAAAAAAAAAAAAAGAAAGCTTCACCCCACACAGACAGGGTGTGGGTCTACACTCTAGTCATATGGCATCTTAGCCCCCCAAAGCCTTGGCTTAAATCCTTTCCTTGGAGATGTTGCACATGACTGCCATGACTTCCTTATCAACCACCTGTGCATGTCCTGGAGAACTTGTGATACAGAGACCCACTGATGTCCGCCCACATTATCATAGCCCCTAGAGAAGGGCATGACAAAGATTCTAATTCTCCTGCACCTTTGTGAACAACATTCCCTAGAGCTAATGGAGGGTGCACCTTCCCTTATCTCCTAGGCATTCACAGTGGGTAGCTTTGGGGGATCCTTGGCTTTCCTGTAGAAAGTGACCAATTTACTAGAAGATCGAATCCCCACCTGCTCCCTCTCTGAGTGGTCATAACTTTTGTAATTACAAGTTTCATGACCTTACAATCCTTGCCCAATGCATGATGTCTTAGATCTTGTAAATTCCCTTTATTATAGGCAAGCTTGATTGCCACTATGAGATACCTCTGATACCTGGCACCAGGAAGTCTGTTCCTGAAAAGACAAAGTCAGCAAAGTTAATTTTACTTAAAGTGAGCATATTTCCAAAAGCATAGCTTCTACTTTTTTATCATTGTATTAAGAGTTAGGAAGAATAGTAAAAGAAAATGCATTTCCTATGATCGGCCTGTCCTTTCATTCCGCACGCTTGCTCTTGGAAATATTCTTATAATCCTGGGAAATTGGGTGAAGATCATTCTTCTGTAACTTCTTCCTGCTGAAATGGGCCATAGAGATGTCCCTACCTATCTATTTCCAAGGGCATGAATAGGAAACGACAGGAGCTTAACTGAATACTATTTGCATTTAATAAAACATCGAGTGAGAGCACAGGCAAAAATTATTAAGCAAACAATGATGGAAAAGGCTATGACCCCAAAAACAATGTTGGAAAAGTAAAAGTAGTCCTGTGCATTATATGTATGCTTAGCCAAAACCTCCAACTTATCAATGTAAGTTGAAATATTACTTTGTTAATTATCTTTAGTTTTACTTTAACAAGGAAACATAGCCACTTTGATAAAGTTTGAAGAAAGAAATATTGAAAACATTAGAGACATGTAGTTAAGTTGTAGCTTGAATTGATAATTCAAAACAGGTAAACATTGGCAAGAGAAATGCTTTCTTTTGTTTTTATAATAGTTCTGATATACTTTATATGCTAGAGGGTGAAACCCAGGTTATTTTTTCATCCATCCTATGTTGGATGTAATCCTTGTGCCTGCTCTGCAGGAATTCAGGAGGAAAGTGTGGGACAGGTGTGGTTCCTGGAGTTTGCTTTTTATCTCACCCTAGAGAGACCGATTGAGAACTGGAAGAGTTTAAGAATTAAAATTTTTAAATCATAATGTTATAACACAAGATTACAGTAGTTATTGCAAAAGCTACTTATTTAGTCAAAATGATAGTCTAAAGATATTGAAAAGAAAAAAAAGTACCTCACTTTTTTTGTAACAAAGACAGTGGGAGAGGAAAAAACCTCATTTTTTTGTAACAAAGACAGTGGTGGAGGGCTAGTTGAATTTTTCTCTTTCTTCCCCCCCCCCTGTTGTTTAAAGGGGAAAATTCTTTTGGAGATTGTTAATTAAGAAGTTTATGTTCTGGTCTTTTAACTATCAGGAGTATAATGTCCCTTCCCAATAATGGAGCTGGACACATTGGCATAACAAGGAAGGAGTGTTGAAATATTTTACCTCCCAGAACACACCGAAGTAATGGTGTAGTGAGGGGCCTGGATATATAGAATTTCAAGGTATGTGCCATTTTTCTTTAAGTACAAATCAACTGCAGAAGGGTTTTAGGAGTTAGGGAGTCAGGTTCTGGCCAGGTTTCACCATTCTCCAGCATATATTATGGCCAAGCTAGTGTTGCAGTAAAATATTAAAAACTTTGGGTGAATATACTCACTGAGTTTTAAAACTTTTAAGGTGCTTTAAAAGGCATTCCAGTGATGTATCTTTCTTCACAACTGATTGAGAGTTTCCCATGGTTCCTGTAAAAGGAAACAGGAGTACTATTGGAATGGGTTCTTGGTTTCATGGATTTGTTTCTCAGCCTTAACCCATCCAGATTCCCTGCTGAACATCCCCAACAGGTGCAAAGGATGTTAGTCAGCAGGGAGAGGGCATCCTCCTCTCCCTGTGCCCACTGGAGCTTGCCAGACACTATTCTCCACCATGTCTTGGAATGCCTGGTACCAGGACTTTCAGTAACTGGGTCCCCAACCCTTGTTAGGAATCTCCCAAGTTGGAAACCGGAAATCCAAGAGACCCAGAAAGTCTTCCGAAAAAAAGGTGGTCCAAGAGCACACATCCAAATATGTGGGTATGTGGATGATAACTAAGGGATGACTCACCAAAGGTGCAGAAAGATGTACCATAGCTGTTGGACTTTCAAGGTCCTTCATGAAGTTACCTCACCAGCCAAAGAGGAAAAGAGTAAAGAAAACCAAGCACTTTGTGTCCCACCCATATAGGTGCTGGCAGTCCAAACTTTCCTTCAGGGACCTTCTTGCCTCCCTAGGGAATAGCCCTAGGCAGAGATTGTCAGTTATCTTCCGAGATCCAGCCCGGTCCATGGGGAAACTCAGAGATCTTGGCTAGAAGGAAGTAAAGAGTTAACCTTAGTCCCTCATACTGTCAGACTACAGTGGTCTGATATCTTTCCCTGGGACTTTCAAAACAGTGAAGTGTAGCCTCAGCCACAGCTTTCAGTTGTCGCCAGGTTCCAACACAGTCCACAGAGGGTCACCAGTTAAGAAATATGGAAGGCGAGAGAGAGAGAGAGAGACAGAGAGAGAGAGAATCTCGGTAGGACCTTCAAAAATGTTAGGGTATGGACAGGGTGAAGGTGGATGGAGAGAGAGGGAGAGGGGTGCAGGGAGGTGCAGCACTTCTGGGGCCAGCAAGCTGGTTTTGTTCACTGGGAACTCAGACATTCGAGTAAATGCAAAGAATTGCAATACACAGAGGTGAAAGACGATAAGATTTATTTGAGAAAGCTTCACCCCCCACAGACAGGGAGTGGGCCTACACTCTAGGTGACGGTGGCATCGTAGCCCCCCAAAGCCTTGGCTTAAATCCTTTCCTTGTAGATATTGCATGTAACTGCCATGGCTACCTTATCGACCACCTGTGGATGTCCTAGAGAACCTGTGACACAGAGATCCACTGATGTTCGCCCACATTATCATAGCCCCTAGAGAAGGGCATGACAAGGATTCTAATTCTCCTGCACCTTCCTGAACAACATTTCTTAGAGCTAATGGGTGATCCAACTCCTTTTATCTCCTAGAGTGTAAGGGCATTCCCAGTGGGTAACTTCAAAGGATCCTTGGCTTCCCTGTAAATAGTGCCCAATTTACTGGATCATCGAATCCCCACCTGCTCCCCCTCTGAATGGTCATAACCTTTGTAATTACAAGTTTCATGACTTTTACAATCCTTGCCCAATGCATGATGTCCTAGGCCGTGTAAATTCCCTTTACTCTAGGAAAGCTTAAATTGCCACTATGAAATACCTCTGATACCTGGCACCAGGAAGTCTGTTCCTGAAAAGACAAAGTTGGCAAAGTCAATTTTACTTAAAGTGTGCATTTCTCCAAAAGCATAGCTTCTACTTTCTCATCACTGTATTAAGATTTAGGAAGAAGAGTAAAGAAAAATGCATTTCCCTCTCTTGGCCTGTCCTATCAACTTGCAGTACAGAACAATATTGAAAATACGAGGAATATCATAATCAAGCAATCCACTTGATTTTTTAAGGGTGAAACAGGCACAGTGTAGTAGATATTGAGTGTCACAAGAAATTGATGTCTTTCTTGGAGAACTTATATTCTTATTTTATTTCAAACATGAGATGGATAGATGATGAGGCCTCAAACTTATCAATAAGTCCATATTTAAAGATATTTGATAGTATATGGCTATTTGTATTCAATGCCTTCAATTGCAAGTCTGGGCTATTTCTGAGTGATCTTTGTCCCTCCAACCCTCTGTTTAACATTGGCGCTGCTCCTCTTTCTGTGTTCCAGAAAGGCTAGATCCAAAATGTAGGACTACAGGGAGATTGTGCCAGAGGGACCTTAAAGGTATTTCTTCTCACTTCCTGTTTGAGAGCCCACAATGAAACCCACAATGTATGGCAGAGATTGGATTGGGTTTTTACCCAATACACGTTCTATCTGGGACTCATGCTTTACTTGTCTCTCCCTTTCCTTCAACTCCTCAGCTTGCATACCTAATCAGACACAAAATCTGGCCATTTAATGCCCTACACATGTATTAATTCTATGTTTACTTTTGTTGTTGCTAATGTCGTTTCATCATATTTTATAATGCCTAACCTGAACCTAGCAAAGAGTTCAAGACCCGCCTCCTCTGTTAAACTTTTTAGCAGTTACCAAAGCCTAAAAAATTAAATTCAAGCTTCTTAGCCACTGTGAAGCCAAGTGTGGTCTGGCCCCTGTTCACCTGTCCTAGGCAATGTCTTTCATACTTTCTGAAGCAGTGGTGCTTCTGGCCTCTGAGCCCCACATGTGTTCACTATCCTTCCTCATCTGTTTGGCAATGTCTTTTTTATTATTTTATTTACCTTTTTTATTATATAGATGTGGGGTACAATTCTTATACAGTCTGCAAAATTCTAGGCAGGATTTATTCTCTGGGAAGGCATGAGGTACATAGGCTCAGTAATTTTCTTCCTCCTTTGTAAAGTTCTGTGTCTTCTACTGACCTGTTATAACAGTAATGATACTATCTATGATGGTTTGCTTTAGGTCTATGTTTTATCTAGTATACAGTGCTGCTTTACTCATAGTGTAATGATTCTTTAGTGGTATGAAGAAAAATAGAATAACAGAAAATCAGATTTTTTTAATTGTTGATCTTTTCTTAGATGGTGGATATATATCCATATAACCAGATTAGGCAACATAAAAATAATTCCATAAAGGACAAATTATTTTTGCTAGAGGTAGAGCTACTCAGTGAGAAACCGCAGGTACCCTTCCCATGACAGAATAGCCTTGCTCAGAACCCAAAGTTCCTTCTTTCAGCAGCAGTCTTCTGTGACCTGGCTTGGACTGAACTGTGCACACTCAGTGTGAATTGGAAAGGGGGATGAATTCCTTGGGCTCTGTGGCAGCATTGCAGGAATGGCAGAGCTATCTGCTACAGAAAGTGTACGCACAAGGAGATAGAGATATAGGGGGTTACCCAGATGACAGAGCTCCTCCTGGTTCCCTTTCCCTTGCTAGAGACTGGCCATGCTCAGAACTCAAAAGTTTATTCAGCAACAGGGTCTCTTGCTGAAGCCTGCCCCAAACAGGAACTGCCAGGTAGTGGAAGAATTTTCCCTTGGGGTAAATAAAGGCTGTTGGGTTTTTTAGTTCTATGTGGATTCTGGCAGCCCCTAGTTGTGTCATATCTGGGTCATTTCCCATGTAGTATGCTCAAGAGACCCTCCCAGTCCATGGCTGGAGTGCTGATTTCCTGCACTCATCATTTCTCCATGTCCAAAGTCTTCTCTTTATTTCCCACACTACCTGCTGTAAGGCAAGTGTGGAGAAAGAATGAGATGAGTGACTAAAAAAATGTGTTAGAGGGATAGGAAAGAAAGGCTGGCCTTAAAGAAGGACCAGCAGTTTTGTTCTCTTGCAGGCCCCTTATAAAACCCCAGTTGAGGCTTATTGGGCTCTGAGAAGCAGTTTAGGGAACGTGAGGCGTTAATTACCTGGCCTTGTGGGGCAGATGTCTGCACTGTTGGGGGCTTTTGGTCCCACAGCCTTGAAGTGCAGATGTCCTCACTAAACCAGCCACTATCAAGATGTTGTTCATCACTTGCCTCTGAAATGCAGTCTTAGGAAAGCAAACATTGACAGTAAGTACCAGGATGTTATCAGTCACATAGCTTTGGAATGCAGGAAAAGCAGATATTGGCAGTAAAGCAATTAGATCATGTCACTGCATGGCAACCTGGGTAAAAGAAAGACACTGACTAAAAAAATATACATTATAAAATTTTGTTTAAAAAATAAGTATTGTTCTTTATTGGAAAATTGTGTATTAAAATAATTACCTCAAAATATAATTTTCAGTATGAATCTAAACTGTATTATGGATACTTTTGTTTTATGTCCTGTTTTCTCTTTTTTTACATTTTACTTTGAAAAATTTTCAAGCTTACAGAAGAGTTGCAGTATTGTACTATTACAGAATGCTACGGTGAATTTATATTTTTCACAATACCCACATAAATATATTACCCTTATTATTCTTATTTTTATGGACCCATTTTATAATCAGTGTGGACTTGACATCCTTTGTTTAGGTAACTTCTAAGACAGTGCTCAATGATCCCACCTCTTGGTATTCATACCCTTGTGTAATCTCCTCCCATTGAGTGCAGACTAGACCTGCTAGCTCACTTGAAGTGAAGAGAATACAAGAGAAATGATCAGATATTACTTTTTGAGGTGAGGTTACAAGCAGAATATACCTTCTAGGGCACTTTCACTCTCTGCTGTTCTTGTTTTCTCTTAGATCACTAGCTCTCATGTCAGGAGATACAGGCTATCTATGGAGTCTATGTCAGCAGGAAACTAAGTCCTCCCAACAACCACATGAGTGAGATTGGAAAAGTCCCCTGCCACACACAATTGAGTCTTCAGGTGAGACCATAGTCCTGAAAACAGTTTGACTGCAACCTACTGAGAAAGCTTGAGCTACATAAACCAGGGTAAGCTGTGTTCAGGCTGCCGACTCACAAAAACTGTGAGATAATAAATGTGTGTTGCTTTAAGTCACTAAATGTTGGTATAATTTGCTTACTTGGTAACAGATTACTAATGCAACCCTTTACCTCTAAATGCTTCAACATATATCTCTTAAGAATATGGGTATTTATTTGTGTAATCCTAGTATAATGACAAAATCTAAGAAATTTAATATTGACATACTACTACTATCTATCACAGTAGTTCTCAATGTATGCATCAGAGTCAACTGTAGAACTTGTTAAAAACAAAGATTGCTGGCTGTCCCTCTCTACGCAATTTCTGATACAATGGTGCAAATTGGTCCTGGAAATTTACATTTGCATTTCATAAATTTTGACAAACAATTGTCCTAATAATATTTTTTGTAGAAACTTACTTTTCTGATTTGAGAATCAATCTAGCATCATATATTTTATTACATTTAGTTTTCATGTAATTTTATTTTCTTTAATTTGGAGCAGTCTCTTTTATATTTCATGATAATGATGTTTTTTTTAAAAAAAAAAGCAGGGCAGTTATATCATAAAAGTTATCTCAAATTGGGTTCTGTGATGTTTCTTCATGATTAGATTTAGGTTATGTTATGTGTATAAGTTTTATCTTTCACAAGTTTGTCTCATTTACTGGTGATGTTGGCTTTGATCCTTGGATAAAGTGGTGTTCACAAGATTTATCCATTGTAAAGTTTCTGTTTCTTAATTAATTATAAAGTAATATGTGGGAGATTCCCACAAAATTATGTGTTTTACTCAATGCATTTTAGCACCCACTGATGGTTTTTGCTTAAGTTATTTATTATTTGTTGGGAGCTGGCTATGGAGGCCCACTGAACATTAGGGATCAGGAAGGGCCATCGACCCCGAGACCACGGATGCGTTCAGGAGCTATTGACCCCACTTCCTCCCCCTTTCTACTCAGCACTAACCACATTAAGCTCCTGTGAGCTCAAAACATAAAAACTCTGAGACCAGGATGAACACAAACTAACATTAGAAGTTCATTGCTCTCATTCTTCCACAAACTGTAGTTTTGGCTTCCACAAAACTTATAATTCAAACTTGTGTCACATCTAACAGCCTTAGTATTGGTCACAGGCTTCTGCGTCATGATCTTAGGGTTTATTGAAGGTGTAAATTGTAGAATATAGTTTTAGAAGACATTTTGTTGAAAGAATGTGGCTGGGTTACTTGCAGGTAGCCCACTGTGAACTTTGGACTGGGCCATATTCCAAACATTCTGGGATGGGCCACTTTTGCTTGTAAAGTAAATACTTAAACTTCTATAGAATTGTTTAACTTGGCATAAATCAATCAGCTTAGGATGAAAAAGGTTTATAGAATATGTGCATCACAGATTAGGTTACTTGGTATGGGATTTTAAGATTATCATATGAAAAGGGTTTAAAGGCAATCATTGATTAAGTTTTCATGGATTAAGGTTTCTGGTGGGTGGGGGACGCCCCTCCCACATCTGACCTTGTGTATAAAAGACCTGTTGTAATTCCCAACAACACACATGGCTTCTGACTACACTGGGGTCCAGTCTCTCTCTCTCTCTCTCTCTCTCTCTGTCTTTCTTCTTCCCCTCAATCGCTGACACCGTCTGTACCTTTGGGGTACCCTGAACCTGGCTGAAGCTGGATTCCAGCAATTATTAATATAATTATTTTGGAATGATGAATTTCAAATTCTATAATTTATTTTATGTTTATTATAGGTAAGAGTTTTCCTTCTGAATTAGTTTGTCAAGGCTGCTATGACAAAACACCATATTTGGACTTCAGTATTTGAATTTTGGGAGATACAATTCAATCTTTAATATATGCCCTTTTCTCTTTATTTAGTGTCAATATGGATTCATAGATGTAAAAAATTCAGTGAATTATAATTTACTTGTCTTAGTCAGTTTGGGCTACTACAACAAAATACCATAGATTGGGTGACTTGTACAAACAAATTTATTATTCACAGTTCTGGAGACTGGGAAGTCCAAGATCAAGGCATCAACAGATTCAAGATTTGGTAAGAGCCTGCTTCCTGGTTCATAGATGCCTGTTCCCTTTAATCTCGTGTGATGGAAGGTGCCTATAAGTTCTTTGAAGTTTGTTTGATATGAGTAATCTCATTCATGAGGGTTCCACCCTCATGACCTAACAGCCTTTCAAAGACTTCACCTTCAAATATTATTAACATTGGGCATTAGGATTTAATATAATTTTGTGTTGGGGGATACAAGCATTATGTATATCACCATTGCCATCATTATTAATTTTAGTGCTCACGTTATTCCAGATTTGTCCTGGAGTAGCTTCTTTGGTCTAGCTCCTAAATCCTTTTGGACATAGTTCTATCACTTTGCTGCACTTACATACTCTCTGGTTCAAGATATTTCAGGTCCACTTTGTACTTTCCCTGCCCCAACCCAGAAGTCTGTAATTTCATGGATCTCTGGGGTTTTTTAGCGATAAGAACCATTTTCTTTAATTCAGACTTAACTAGAAAATGTAACTGGAGCTTGAGACTATACACACTAACTAGAAATCCTGTTTGTTTTGTGGAGGTTGACTTATAACCTTCAGACTAAATGTATGTGTTAGAGAGACCTGCATTTTTTAAAAAATGCATGTTGCAGAAAATTTATATGCTTGTTCAAATTTGTAAACTATGTTTTTCATGGTGGTTGATTATGTCCAATTAAATCCATTATGATTTCCAATATATTTTTAATTAACTTAGTATAAAATTTTTCTCTGAAAATGAGGAACCTAACTAAAGTTTTTCTTTTTTTAATCAAATTTTATTTTACCAAAAATGATAAGCTGCTTTAATAGATCATTTAAATCTTAATTTACTAAGACCCTGCACTGATTTCAAGCCTTATGTCCTTCCTCACTGTCTATTAAGGACATGTTTCTTTCCTTCTTTGAAAAATTAATTTGTAGAGGCCAGGTATGGTGGCTGAAGTCTGTAATCCCAGCATTTTGGGAGGCTGAGGTGAGAGGATTGCCTGAGCTTAGAGGTTCAAGACTAGCCTGGCCAACTTGGTGAGACCTCTTCTCTATAATAAATAAAAAAATAAGCCAGGTGTGGTAGCACATGCCTATAGTTCCAGCTACTTCAAAGGCTGAGGTGGAAGGATAGCATGAGTCCAGCAGGTTGAGACTGTGGTGGCCATGAGCATGCCACTGCACTCCAGCCTGGGTGACAGAGTGAGACTCCAACTCCAAAAAACCAAAATCTATTTGCTTGTGCATTGGTTTCCACTCTTTTCTTTCTCCTCAGGGACTTTAATTATTAATTATCCATTCCTTATCTTCTCTATTGTATCTTAAATTTATCCATTTCCACTGATTCCTCTTTAGTCTATAAACACAGACTGTAACTACTACTTTCTTATTATTTCTAGCTTATTCCATATCTGGCTTGGAGTCCCAGGAAAATTAGTCACAATTTTGCTAGAATCCTCAACTCTGTTAATTTACTGTCTTTTCAACATGTCCACTAAAACTGTTTGCCATCTGGGCTGCTGCTGAAGGTTATGCATATAGATGGATGCCACTGTAAATTCATGGTCAGCAATCTCAACAAAGCTGTCCAAACTGCAGGAAAATTCTATTCTGTTTCCATGGTCAGCTCATCTTCACAAGGCTGCTTCCCACATTCTCTACTCTTCTTTAATCACCCTGCATCCTCCCTTCTCCTTCCCTTCCAAATATTCTTGACAGATGGCTTTTCTTCCTGCTTTGTACAGATAATAGTTGGGAGTGACTACAAACTCATTGTTTTATCATTATGTACCCTTTTCTACTTTTCTTCTCTTACAATGTTCCTCTTATTTAAAGTTCTTCATTCCATCTCTTTCTCCTTCGTTGTAGTATACGCTCTCCTATTTTTTCCGTTGCACAGGAATTTCCTTTATTTAAAAACTATACAAATAATTCCTCTTCTCCCCTTCCCTCTTCTCCCTTCCTCTCCTTTCCTCTTCATTCTTTTCTTTTTGATATAGGGTCTTGTTTTGTTTCCCAGGCTAGAGTACAGTGGCATGACAGTTCACTGCAGCCTCAAACTCTTGGATTTAAGCAATCCTCTGGCCTCAGTGTCCCAAGAGGCTATGACCACAGGAATGCACTCACTATGTTGTCCAGGCTGGTCTCAAATTCCAGACTGGGATCACAGGCATGGGACACTGAACCTGGATTGCTTTCTTTCTTTCTTTTCTTCTCTCCATTTCCTTCTTTCTTTCTTTTTATTCTAAACGTGGATACAATTCAGGATTAGGCACATACATGGCCATCGTTTTTCTTTCTTTCTCTTTTTTTTCTCTCTCCTTCTTTCTCTTTTTTCTTCCTTCCTTTTCTATGTTCTCTATTTTATTTTACTGTAAGTTGACATTTATAATTGTATATATTTATAGGTTACAAAGTGATGCTATAATATATGATTACAATGTGGAGTAATTCAGTCAAGGTGAATAACATATACATTACCTGAAATACTTACTTTTTGTGGTGATAACATTTGAAATGTACTCTCATGGCAATTTTGAAATATGTAATATACGATTACTAACTACATTCACCATACTATGAAATGTATCTAAAAAAAGTATTATTTTTTCTATCTGAGATTTTGTATCCCTTACAATCATTGCTCAATTTTCTCTATCCCCAGTCTCTGCAATCAACATTTTACTATCTGCTTCTATGAGTTTGATTGTTTCAGATTCCACAAACAAAAGAGTTCATATGGCATTTGAATGCCTGCTTATTTAACTTAGCATAATGCTAATTCCATTCATGTTATTGAAAATGACAAATTTTCTTCCTTTTTAAAGACTGGATATTATTGAATAGTGCATATGTACCACAATTCTTTATCTGTTTATCTGTTAAAGGAAATTTAGATTAACTATATAATGTAAGTAGTGTTTCAGTGAACATGAGAGTGCAGACATGTGATCAACCAACTGATTTCAAAACTTCTGGCTGAATACTCAGAAGAGGGATTCCTGGAGCATATGATAATTTTATTTTTAGTTTTTATGAGGAACCTCCATACTGTTTTCTACAACGTCTATGCTAATTTACATTTATATCAACAGTATAGAAAGTCTCCCTTTTCTCTACATCCTCATCAGCACCTTTTATCTTTCACATTTTTGTTAATAAGCATTCTGACTAGTGTGAGGTGATATCTCATTGTGTTATTGATTTTCATTTTTCTAATGACTGTGATGTTGAAAAATTTTTCACATATATATTTATCATTTGTATGCTTTCTTTTGAGAAATAACTATTCAGGTCTCTTGCCCATATTGAATTTTTTGTTGTTGTTCTCCTGCTATTGAATTTATGTAGTTCCTTATATATTTTGGATAATAAATTATTATTGGATGTATAGATTGCTAACATTTTCTCCCTATTTATATATTAATTTCCCCCTGGCAATTGTTTCCTTTGCTATGTAGAAGTGTTTTTAGTTTAATGCAATTCCATTTCTCAATTTTTAGTTTTGCTGCCTGCACTTTTGGGGTTAAATCCAAAAAATCATTGCCCAAACTATTATTGTGTAGTTTTTCCCCATTTTTTCTAGTAGTTTTACAGTTTCTGGTACTACATTTAAGTTTAACCTATTTTGAGAATTTTCAAAAATATGATGTGAGATAATATTCCAATTTCATTCTATTCCATTTGGATATCCAATTTTCCCAACACTGTTTATTGAAAAGACAATTATATTCCCATTCTGTATTCTTGACACTTTTGTTAAAAAAAAAAAAAATTAGTTGAGTGCACATGTGTGGGTGCATTTCTGGGCTCTTGATTGTGTTCAATTGGTCAATGTGTCTATTTTTATGCCAATATCACGCTGTTTTAATTAGTATAGCTTTGTTTTCTTATTTTTTATATATTTTATTTTAACGATGTGTGGTACAATTCAAGTGGACATTTTACAGGTAAAATTTGGGCTTCCCTTTGTTCCCCACATTTCTTGGTTTGAGATCCGGTAACATAATTAATGTTGTGCCTCCTCAACCCTAATTAGTATAGATTTGGAACCAAGAAATTTGATACCTCTAGCTTTGTTCTTTTTGGCCATGATTGCTTTGGGAGTTTAATATTTTTGTGTGTGGTTCCATATAACTTTAGAGTTGTTTTTTAGATTTTCATAAAAATTGAGTTTGATAGTAGTTGTAGTGAGTCTACAGATTGCTTTGTGTAGTATGGACATCTTAACAATATTATTTGATTCTATTAACATAGGATATTTTTCCACTTATTTGTGTCTTTTTTTTTTTCATCAATGTTTTAAAGTTTCCAATATACAGGTCCTTCACCTGCTTGGTTAAATTTCTTTCTGAGTATTTTACTTTTGCTTTTTGTAGCTATTGTAAATGGAATTGTTTTCTTGGTTTTGTTTTTGTTTGTTTGTTTGTTTTGGGATAGAGGGCAGTTTGTTATCAATGTTTAGGATTGCTAATAACATTAGTGTGTTATTAGAATATTTTATATTCTGCAACTTTCCAGAATTTATTAGTTCAAATAGTTTTTTGGTCGAGTCATTATAATTTTTTTCTATAAGATCATGTTATCAGCAAACAATGACAACTTCACTTCTTTGTTTCCTATCTGGATGCCTTTTATTTCTTTTTCTTGTCTAATTGCTCTGGCGATGACTTCCAATACTATGTTGAATTGAAGTGGTGACAGTGAACATCCCTACTTTGTTCTAGATCTTAGAGGAAAGACTATCAATTTTTGACTGAGTATAATGTTAACTGTAAGTTTCTCATATATAGTTTTTACTGCATTTAGGAGTCTTTTTTCTATACCTAATTTGATGAGAGTTTTTATTATGAAAGGATTTTTTTTTCAAATGCTTTTTCTGTATCTAAGATGATCATATGGCTTCTGTCTCTTATTATGTGATGTGATGTATCATATATATTGATCTGAGTATTTGAATCATCCTTGTATCTAGTCATAAATTCCACTTGATTATGTTGGGTGATCATTTTAAGGTGTTGAATTTATTTCACTAGTTTGTTTTTTTAGTTGGAGTCTCACTCCTTTGTCCAGGCTGGAGTGCAGTGGCAAGCCCATGGCCACCACAGCATCGACCTGGAGGGCTACAACAATCCTTCTGCTTCAGCCTTCCAAGTAGCTACCATATCTGGCTAATTTTTTTATTTTATTGTAAAGACAAGATCTCACCATGTTGCCCAGGCTGGTCTCGAACCCATGAGCTTAGGAAATTCTCTTGCCTTGTCCTCTCAAAGTGCTGGGATTATAAGCTTGAGTCACCACACTCAGTCTATTTTGCTATTATTTTGTTGAGGAAATTTACATCTATATTCATTAAGGCTATTGACCTGTAATATTTTCTTGTTACATTCTTGTGTGGCTTCAATATCAGGGTAATACTGACCTATGAAAAGAGTTTGAAAGTATTTTTTCCTCTTTGAATTTTTGGAAGAGTTTAAGAAGGATCAATATTGTTCTTTCAGTGTTTGGAAGAATTAATCAGTAAGATCCTTAGGTCCTGACTTTTCTTTTTTTAGTGAGATAACTTAAATTACTGATTTAGTAATTTTTTTATATAGAGTATCACTGTGTCACCCAGGTTGGAAAACAGTGGTGTGACAATAGCTCACTGCAACATCTAATTTCTGGGCTCCCAGGTAAACAGATTCTCAACTGCGTGTGGTGTGTTTACAGGTTTCCCAGGCTGCTCTCAAACCACCCAACTTGGCCATCCTCTCGTCCTGGGCCTCCCAAACTGCTGTGATCACAGATTATCCAATTGGTTGACATCCTGGTCTTCCTTCCTGGTCATGAACTCTGGGCCGGAGGGGATCTTCCTGCCAAAACCTGCAGTCACCCAAAGTTTTCTGGGTTTTGATTGGGGTCGAGGTTGGGGCTTGCCATGGTGTCCAGCCTGGTATCCCTGCCCTCTAGCCATCTTCCCCTCTCGGCTTCCTCAAGTGCTGATGAGACAGTCATGAGTCACCCGGCCATCCACGACCAACCAAAGGTTTGAGAGACCTATCCTCCCTTTCCCCAAGTTGGCCCCTGGGAGGAGCATGCGGGTACACATTGGGGAACAAGGTGGGAGGAGGGGTGGGAGCCTTGACAGAGAAACGCCTGTGTACCAGGTTTTCCTCCCATGAAGGGTACGGTTGGCAAATCAGGCCTCCCTCTCTGGGGTCCCAGGTTGTCAGAAGGGAGAAAGCCTCATGGAGGGGCCCTGAGAGTGGTGTGGAGCATGGACATGGGGACTCACTGCTGTCATCCTGGCACTCTGGTAGTCCAAGGCAAGAGGATGGACTGAGCCTCCGGGTTCGAGACCAGCCTGGGACACTAGGTGAGACCTTATATTGGCCATTAAAAATAAAACCAAATATTAGCCAGATGTGGTGGTTCAGGACTGTGGTTCCAGTCACTCGCCAGGCCAAGGTGGGGGAATCACCAGATTCTGGCAGGTAGAGTACACGGTGGCCGTGAGCCTGCCACTGCATTCAGCCTGGGCGACAGAGTAAGATTCTGACTCCTAATAATAATAATAATCACCACCACCACCATCCCTGTCACCCAGCACAAGGAGTCAACCTCAGGGATGGGAGTGGAAAAGGCACTTCCCTGACTGTCATTCTTGTTATGTGGCCCAGGTTGGCCTTGATCTCCTTGGCTCCAGCATCCACCCACCTCGGCCTCCCAAAGCCACAGCCCGATTGTCTGCCAATCCACCATCTTATGGGAACTATAGTCCCAAGGCTGAGGCCTCCCTCCCAATTGTTCTCTGCCTGTTCAGGATGATCACAAAGCCATACAGAAATGGATGCTCTTCTTTTTTTTTTTCTTTATTCCTTTGTATTTTTTGTCAGATTCTCACTCTGTCGCCCAGGCTGGAGGGAGGTGGTTAGCTCCCGACCACCACAGCCTCAGCCCACTGGGCTCTGGTGAGCCTTTCCACAGACTTCTGAAGAGCTGGAACAACAGGCTTGTGCCACCACACCCTGCTCCTTTGGGATGGAGGGTAGACATGAGGTCTTGCTGAGGTGCCTGGGCAGATCATAGCCTGTGGGTTCGGGCTGGCTGCTGGTCTCAGTCTCCCAAAGCGCTGGGATAATGAGGTGGAGCCCCTGAGCCTGGCCTTGATCCTTTGTCAAAAATGAACCAGAAACCTGCTGGGACAGCCCATGCCTGGAATCTCAGCGCTCTGGGAGGCTGAAGCAGGAGGATGGCTGGAACCCAGGAGCCCAAGGCCAGCCCAGGCCACCTAGGGAGACTCCATCACTGCACCAATCCAAACGGGGGTCTGGGGTCGAGGTGTCCATCATGCCAACCACTCTGGAGGCTGAGGTATGAGGTGTGATTTCAAGGCTGGTGGTGAATGATGGTCATGTCCTGGTGCCCGAGTCAGGTTCACAGAGCCAGACCCTGTCTCCAATAACATCAGAATCGTACATAGATTCTCAGCTGCGTGTGATGTGTTCCCAGGGCGACTGACTTTAGATCCAGGAAAAATGGGAATTGGGGAAAGAAATTTCCCCGGGTGTGGGATGTGTACCTGGCCTTTCTTGGCATAAGGTCCTCATTGCTGACTCAGAGGGTGGACCTGCCTGGAGCACGTTTCTCACCTCAGAGTGGAGATCTGGCAGGAACCAGACCAGGGAGCCTGGGAACTCCTGCACCAAAGTGGGAACAGTCATTGGGGGGTTGTGATGGAAGTTGCCAAGCTTGGGGGACCCTATCATGTGGGGTTGGTGGGGGGGAAGAACGGAGGGCAGAAGGTTTGCAGAATAATGGATTTCTTTCTTTCTTTCTTTCCTTCATCTCTTTCTTTCTTTTTTCCTTCCTTCCTTCCTTCCTTTCTTTCTTTTCTTTCCTCACTAGATTGCCCAAGTTGCTCTCAAACCTCCCAACTCAGGCCATCCTCTCGGCCTTGGCCTCCCAAACTGTTGTGATCACAGGCTTTAATTTGGTCAACATCCTGGTCTTCCTACCTGGTCTTGTACTCTGGGCCGGAGGCCATCCTCACGCCATGGCCTTCCCTCACCCATGGATTTGTGGTTTTGGTTGGGGTCAAATTGTAAGCTTGCTATGGTTTCCAGCCTGGTCTCAAGCTCCTGAGCTCTGGCCATTTTCTCTTTTCAGCCTCCCAAGTGCTGAGAAGACAGGCGAGAGTCACCCAGCTATCCCCCTCCCAGAAAGTTCGAGAGTCATGCCCTCCCTTTCTGTGAGTTCGCCCCTGGGAGGAGCGAGTGGGTAAACTCTGGGGAATGAAGTGGACAAAGGTCTGCGTGCCTCGGCAGAGACATGCCCGTGTGCCAGGAACTCCCACAGTGCAGACTGAGCAGGTGACTCCAGCTCCCCTCTCAGTGATCCCGTGTCATCTGAAAGGAATAGACCTCACAGTTGTGTCCCAGGAGGGGTGTGAAGGTCGTGTGTTGGGCCTCACGACTATCAACCTGGTATATGGGAGGCTGAGGCAAGAGGATTGCCAGAGGCCAGCATAAGAGACCAGACTGGGAAGCTTGGCAAGACCTCATCTCTATAAGAAACTAACAAAATGAGTCAAGCATGGTGGGGCACACCGGTCCTTCCAACCACTTGGGATAGCCTAAGCCCAGAGGGTGGAGGCTGTGGTGGCCGAGAGCAGGTTCCTGCACTCGGGCCTGGGTGACAGAGTGGGACTCCAACTCAGAATAATAATACCAACCACCACCACCACAACCACAGGCTGGCCTTGGGGTCTCAGCCTGCCATCCTGGCCCTTCGGAGGCTGAGACGAGAGGATGGCCGGAGCCTGTGTGTTCATGGCCAGCCTGGGACACTGGGCTAGACCTCCTCTCAGCCATCAGAAATGTTTCCAAAGACTAGCTGGGCGTGGTGGCACAGACCTCTGACTCCAAATAATAATAATCACCACCACTGCCACCCCACCAACCCTGCCACCCAGCGTGAGGAATCACCCTCAGGGATAAGGGAGGAAAAGGCACTTTCCCATCTTTTGTTTGTGGGAGGTTTCAGAGGTGGACACTGGGCACGTCCATCTCACATCTTTGGCAATGAGTCCCAGAAGATTTGCCTCCACCCGCCACCCCCGTGCCCCACGGGAAAGATGCATGTGAGGTCACAGAACAGATGGCTCCGAGTTAGGGTGGCTGTAGGGCACAGAGTAATCAAGGCAGTGTGAAAACACTGTGGCTGGTCCATGTTCTGGTGCCCTGTCTGCCACGTACGGGGGGACAGGCCCCTTCCTCTCCTGATCACTCCATTGTTCCCTGCCAACATGAACATTTCCCTGGGGAGTCGTGGATGCCCATTGTGACACACGTGGGAGGCATCTTAGTCATCTGGGCTGGGCAATAGAGGCATGATCGTGTATCCTGGGGCCTTGATCTGTGGGTTTTAGATGGTACTTCTGCTTCAGCCCTTGAGCAGCCAAGACTCTGGTAGCCACCATGCCTGACTCAATTTTGGGAACCTCTCACTGAGATGAGGTCTGGTCACCTCACTCAGGCTGGTCTACAATCCCAGGAATCAGGGAGCCTCCCATCTTGGTCTCCCATGGTGTGGGGCTAACAGCAGTTAGACATGGTGCCCGGCCAGGACTTGCATGTGCTGTTGGCGGGGGTGGCAAAGACGCTCATCCCGGAATGGAGGCTACCTCATCCCGTGTAGCTGGGACTGTGGGTGCCACCACGCATGATTGGAGTGCTAACGAAGTTTGCTTAATAGACCAGGCTGGACTCGAACTCTTGGACTCCAGTGGTACCCCGCCTGGGCCTCTCTAAGGCACAGAGAGATTGACTGCAGATCCACCGTCTTTCAAGAACTCTAGGTCCAAGGCTGGGGCTTCCTTCCGAAATGATCTGTCTGTTCACGATGATCCCAACTCCATACACAAACAGATGCTCTTCTTTTTTTCCTTTTTACCTTTTGTTCTTTGAATCAGAGTCTCACTCCATCACTCAGGCTGGAGGGCAGTGACTCTGTCTCGGCCACCGCAGCCTTGGACCATCGGACTCTGGTTAACCTTTCTTTTTTTCATTTTTTTTGAGTTGGAGTCTCACTGAGTCACCCAGACTGGAGTGCAGTGGCCGCTTCCAGCCACGGCAGCCTCAACCTGCTGGGATCCAGCGATCCTTCTGCCTCAGCCCTCCAAGTAGCCGGAATTACAGGCATGCACTACTACACCCGGTTGACTTTTTATTTATTTATTTATTGTAGAGAAGATGTCTTGCTGCCCAGGCGGGTCTCGAATCTGCGGGCTCAGGCAATCCACTCACCTCAGCCTTCCAAAGGTGCGGGATTACAGGCTGAGTCACCAAGCCTGGCTTAAATAGGACTTTCAAAATGGAGTATTTCTTTTTTTTTGAGTTGGAGTCTCACACTGTTGCCCAGACTGCAGCGCAGTGGTCACTCCCAGTCACCGAAGCCTTGACCTGCTGGGCTTCGGCGATCCTTCTGCCTCAGCATTCCGAGTAGCTGGAACTACAAGTGTGCACTACCACACCCGGATGATTTTTTATTTATTACAGAAATGAGGTCTAGCCAAGTTGCCCAGGAGGGTCTCGAACCCGCGGGCTCAGACAATTCACTCACCTCAGTCTCTCAAAGGCACGGGATTACAGGCTGAGCCTCTGAGCCCAGCCTTGGCTAACCTTTCCATGACCTTCTGAGGAACCAGAACAAGAGGCAGGTGCTGCCACACACAACTCATTTGGGATGGATGGTAGAATGAAGTCTTGCCGTGGTGCCTGGATGGAGATCCAGGCTTGTGTCGGCTGCTGGAATCAGCCTCCCAAAGGACATGAATGACAAAACTGAGTCCCAAGCCCAGACATGAACCTTCATCGAAAATGAACCAGAAGGCCTGGTGTAGTGGCCCACGTCTGGAATCCTAGTGCTTTGGGAGACCAAGGTGGGAGGATGGCTGGAGAACAGGAAACCAAAGCCAACCTGGGCCACACAGGGAGACCCCATCTCAGCTCTCTGTGGTTGAGGTGCCATCCTGCTGACAACTCCGGAGGCTGAGGCAGGAGGATCGCCAGAGTCCATTATTTCAATGCTGGTGGTTAATGGTGGTAGTGTCTCTGGGCCCCAGCCGGGGCCACAGAGCCAGACCCTGTCTCCAAAAAGTTCAGAATCGTAAACAGATTCTCAACTGCGTGTGGTGTGTTTACAGGGCAACTGACTTTAGAGAAAGGAAAAATGGGATTGGTGGGAAATTTCTGTGGGTGAGAGATGTGTCCCTGGCTTTTCTTGGCAGAAGGGTCTCATTGCCAAGTTGGAGGGTCGGCCTGTCTGGGTCACATTTCTCACCTTGGGGAGGAGAGCTGGCAGGAACCCTCCAAGAGAGCCTCGGGAACTCCTGCACTAATGCAGGGTCAGCAATTGGAGGTGCAGTGCTTGGAGGAACCTCACATGTAGGGGGTCAGGAGGGGAAGGACTGAGAGCAGAAGGTTTGCAGCAGAATGGATTTCTTTCTTTCTTTTTCTTTCTTTCTTTCTTTCTTTCTTTCTTTCTTTCTTTATTTTGTCCTTCCTTCCTTCCTTCCCTCCTTCCTTCCTTCCTTCCTTCCTTCCTTCCTTCCTTCCTTCTATCCTTCCTTCCTTCCTTCCTTCCTTCCTTCCTTCCTTCCTTCCTTCCTTCCTTCCTTCCTTTCTTTCTTTTCTTTACTCACTAGGTTGCTCAGGCTGCTCTCAAACCACTCAATTCGGGTCATTCCTTGGCCTGGGCCACGTAAACTGATGCCCTCACAGGTTTTCTATTTGGTCGACATCCTGATCTTCCTGCCTTGTCTTGAACTCTGGGCCAGAGGCGATCCTCTTGCCGAGGCCTTCCCTCACCCAAGGTTTTCTTGGTTTTTATTTTGGTTGAGGTGGGGGATTGCTATGGTGTCCTGCCTGGTTTCAGCTCCCAGGTTTAGGCCTTCTTCTCATCTTGGACTACTCAAGTGCTGAGGAGACAGGCGTGAGTCGCTTGGCTATCCCCACCATGAAGGCTTGAGAGTCACACCCTCCCTTCTGGAAGTCAGCCCCTTGGAGGAGTGAGCAGGTCCACTGTGAGGAACGAGGTGGCTGGAGGGCTGGGCACCCAGGTGGAGACATGCCCCTGACCCAGGCACTCCCTTAGGTCAGGTTTGATGAATGAATCCAGCTGCCCACTCTGGGGTTCCTGGTCATCTGAAGGAAACGGGCCCGCACTGGGATCCATAGAGGGGTGTGAAGGCTGGATGTGGGGGCTAACGCCTGTTACTCCAGCGCTTTGGGAGGCTGAGGCAAAAAGATGGCCTGAGCCCCCAAGTTCGAGGGAAGCCCGGGCACTTTGGCGAGACCTTGTCTCTATAAGAAATCAACAAAATGAGCCCTGTCTCCAAAAATATCAGAATCGTACACAGATTCTCAACTGCGTGTGGTGTTTTCTCAGGGTGACTGACTTTAGAGCCAGGAAAAATGTGATTGGAAGGGGGAGATATGTCCCCAGGTGAGGGATGTGTCCCTGGACATTCATGGCATGAGGTCCTTGTTGCTGAGTGGGAGGGTCGGCCTGCCTGGGGCACATTTCTCACCTTGGAGAAGAAATCCAGCAGGAATGAGGCCAGAAAGCCTTGGGAATTCATGCACCAAAGTGGGGGCAGCCATTAGGGAGGTTGGGACTGGAAAGTGCCGAGCTTGGGGGACCCTCACATGAGGGGCTGTGGGGGGAAAGGCCTGAGAACAGAAAGTTTGCAGGAAAATGGATTTCTTTCTTTCTCTCTGTTTCTTTCTTTCTTCCTTCCTTCCTTCCTTCCTTTCTTCCTTCCCTCCTTCCTTCCTTTCTTTCTTTTTTTTCTTTCCTTTCTTTCCTCACTAGGTTGCCCAGGCTGCTCTGAAACCACCCAACTCGGTTCATCCTCTTGGCCTTGGCCTCCCAAACTGCTGTGATCACAGGCTTTCCATTTGCTCAACATCCTGGTCTTCCTGCCTGGTCTTGAACTCTAGGCCAGAGGCAATACTCCTGTCGAGTCCTGACCTCACCCAAGGTTTTCTGGATTTTGCTTGGTGTCGAGTTGGAGGTTTTTAATGGTGTCAAGCCTGGTCTCGAGACCCAGGGCTCTGGCCATCTTCCTGTTTCAGCATCTCAGAGTGCTGAGGATACAGGCATGAGTCACCCTGCCATCCCTGCCATCCTGAAGTTTTGAGAGTCACGCCCTTCCTTTCCCTGGGGCGACCCCTGGGAGGTGTGAGTGGGTGAAACCTGGGGAACTGGGTAGGCAGAGGGGTGGGCGCCTGGGTTGAGAAATGTATCTGTGCCAGGTGCTCCCCTGGGCTCAACTCAGTGGTCGAATCCATCCACCCTCTCTGGGGTCCCTGGTCTTTGGAAGGGAGTGGGCCTCACAGTGGGGCCCTGATGGGGTGTGGAGACCAGACACAGGTGTGGCTGAAGTGAGAGGATGGCTTGAGCCTCTGGTTTCAAGACAACCCCAGGTACCTTGACAAGACCTCATCTCTACAAGAAGCCAAAAAATGAGCCAAGCGTGGTAGTGCATGCCTGTCATTCTGGCCACTTGGAAGTCAGCAGCAGAAGGATTGGTGGAGCCCAGTCAGTGGAAGCTGTGGTGGCCAAGAACAGCCCCCTGCTCTCCGTTTTGGGTGACAGAGTAGACTCTGACTCAGAATAATAATACCAACCACCACCACCACCACAACCATAGGTCAGGCTCAGGGGCACAACCTGACATCCCGTTCTTTTCTAGGTCCAGGCAAGTGGACAGCCTAAGACTTCACGTTTGACAAAAGCCCAGGACACAGGATGAGACTTCGTCTCAACCATCAAAAATAAATCATAAGATTAGCTGAGTGTGGTGGTGCAGACCTATGGTTTCAGCCAAATGGGTGGCCAAGTCGCAAGGATTGCCTGAGATCAGCAGGTGGAGTCTCTGGTGGCTGTGAGCGTGGCCCTGTGCTCTGGCTTGGGCGACACAGTAGGATTCTGACTCCAAATGATAAAAATCACCACTACCACCACCACCACCCCTGTGACCCAGCATGAGGAGTCACCCACAGGGATGGGAGATGAAAAGGCAGTTTCCGACCTGTCATTTGCCGGAAGTTTCAAAGGTTGCCATCAGGCATGTCCCTGCCATGCCTTTGGCCACATGCCCTAGAAGGCCTCCCTCTACCCTCCACACTCATGCCCTACAGAAAAGACCTGTGTGAGTTCACTGAACAGAGGGCCCAAAAGTAGGGCCACCATCAAGCACAGAGTGATCCAGGCAGACCGGCCAACCCAGTTTTCAGTCACCCTATCTGACACTATCTGGCAGAGGGAGGGCCCCTCACTCTCCCAAACACTCCATCGTCCCCCGCCCATGTGGACCTTTCCCTGGGGAGCCATAGAACCCTGTTGTGACTCTCGTGGGAGGCATCTATTTTGTTGTCAGAGTCTCCGCCTGCCAGGTTGGGGTGCTGTGGCATGGTCATGACTCCCGGGGCATCGACCTGTGGGGCTCAGGTGGTCTTAACACCTGGGCCCCCAAGCAGCTGGGATCCGGGGGCCACCATGCCTAACTCGATTTTGGAGTCCTCTCGCCGAGACGAGGTCTGGTCACAGTGCCTGGTTGGTCTCCGGAACCTGGGCTCAAGAAGCCTCCTGCCTCTGCCTCCTAGGGCACAGGGTTGATGGCCATGAGCCATGGTGCCTGGCCTGGACTCACACATTCTGTCAGCAGGGGCGATGCAAAGGAATGCCTTGGGAAGGAGGCCACCGCATACCATGTATCCGGGACCGTGGGCACCAACAAGCACAACTCCAGTATTTGCGTTCCAGGGAGTGACAAGGTCTTGATACATGGCCCAGGTTGGTCTCGAACTTCCAGGTTCCCACAGGTCCCTGCTTTGGCCTCCCAAAGTCGCAACCTGATTGTCTTCTGATCCACTATCTTTTGGGACCTCTAGGCCAAAGACTGGGGCCTTCTTCACAAATGATCTCTGTCTGTTCACGATGATCCCAACTCCATTCACAAATGAATGCTGTTCTTTTTTTTCCTTTTTGCTTTTTTCTTTTAGTCAGAGTCTCACTTCTTCAACCAGGAAGGAGGGAAGTGGCTCACTCCCGGCCACCACAACATTGGCCTGCTGGGCCCTGGCGACCCATTTCCCAGTCTCCAAGGAGCTGGAAGTTCAGGCATGCACCATCACGCATGGCTTATTTGGGATTGCGGGTAGAGGCGAGGTCTCACTGAGGTGCTCGGGTGGGTCTTGGCCAATGGGCTCGGACCGGTCACTGGTCTCAGCCTTCCAAAACAATGGGATGATTTAGCAAAACCCTCGAGTCCAGCCTCGAACTTTTGTTGAAAAGGAATTTGCAGTCCTTGTGTGGTGGCCCATGTCTGGATTCCCATGATCTGGTAGGCTGTAGCAGGAGGATGGCTGGAGCCCAGGAGCCCAAATCCAGCCAGGGCCATGCAGGGAGACCCCGTCTCCACATCCATTCAAGCAAGGGGTCTGGGGTTGAGATGCCTGTCATCCAGGGTACTCTGGAGGCTGAGGCAGGAGGATCATTGGAGCCTGTGATTTCGAGGCTGGTGGTGAACAGCAGTTGTGTCCCCAGCCCCCAGCCTGAGTCACAGAGACAGACCCTGTCTCCAAAAATGTCAGAATAGTACAGAGGTTCTCAACTGCGCATGGTGTTTTCACAGGATGACTGGCTTTAGAGCCAGGAATAATGGTACTGGGGGGAGAAATGTCCCCAGGTGAAGGATGTGTCCCTGGCCTTTCTTAGCAGAAGGTCTGGGAGGCTGATCCAAGAGCATGGCCTGAGCCTCCGAGTTCGAGACCAGCTCAGGCACCATCTCGAGACCTTGTCTCTCCAAGAAGCCTAAAAAAAATCGAGCATGGTGGCACACGCCTGTCATTCTGGCCACTCAGGAGGTCATGGCGGGAGGATTGCTGTAGCCATCAGTGGAGGCCTCAATGGCCAAGAGTGGACCCCTACACCATGGTCTGGGCAAAGGAGGGGGACTCTCACTCAGAATAATTATACCAACCACCACGACCACCAGAAACACAGGCTAGGATCAGGGGCCCGGCCTGGCATCCCTGCTTTTTGTAGGCCCAGGTTAGTGGATGACCTGAGCCTGTGGGTTTGACACCAGCCTGGGACACTGGGAGATACCCCATCTCAGAAATAAAAAAGAAATCCAAAGATTAACCGGGTGTGGTGGTGCAGGGCTGTGGTCCAGCCTCTCAGGGTGCCAAGTTGGGACCTGAGCCTGCCAGTCTAGCCGGTGGTGGCTGTGAGCATTCCCCTGCACTCTGGCATGGCCATCAGAGCAGTATTCTGACTCCAAATAATAATAATCACCACCACCAACACCACCACCACCCCTGACACCCATCACAGAGTTACCCTTAGGGATGGGAGAGGAAAAGGCACTTTCTAGCCTCTCCTTTGCATGAGGTTTCAAAGGTGGTCACCGGGAACATCCATCGTGCGCTTTTGGCCATGCAACCCAGAAGTCCTGCCCCAAATCTCCACACTCATGCCCCATAGCAAATATGTTTGTGAGCTCACTGAACAGACGGTCCCGAGCTGGGACTGGCATCAGGCACAGAGCAATCAAGGCGGTCTGGCAATGCCTGGGCCAGCCAGTTACCGGTCGCCCTGTCTGGCATCTTCGTGTAGGGGAGGACCAATTCCTTTCCCAAACACTCCATCGTCACCCGCCAATGAAGACCTTTACCTGGGGGGCCATGGATGCCCATCATGATGCACATGGGATGCCTCTGTTTTGTCGCTGGAGTCTCTGTCGGCCAGGATGGGGCATGGCAGCATGATCATGGCTCCCAAGGCCTCGACCTGCAGGACTCACATGGTTCTCCCACCTTGGCCCTGAGCAGCTGGGACTTCTGGGTCCACCACACCTGACTCCATTTTGGGAGCTTCTCACTGAGATGAGGTCTGGCCACATCACCCGGTTTGGTCTCTGACCCTTGGGCTCATGCTGCCTGCTGCCTCATCTTCCCAGGGCATGAGGCTGATGGCCGTATGCCATGGTTCCTGGCCTGGAATCAAATGTTCTGTCTGTGGGGGTACACAAAGCAAAGCACTGGATCATAGGCCAACGCATCCCGTCTGTCTGGGACCATGGACACCACCACGCACGACTCCATTGTTTGCATTCCAGGGAGCGACCGAGTCTCACTATGTGGCCCAGACTGGTCCAAACTCCTGGGCTCCAGTGATCCCCCACCTAACCCTCCCAAAGCCAAAGCCCAATTTTCTGCCGATCCACTGTCTTTTGAGAACTCTAGGCCCAAGGCTGGTGCCTCCTTCCCAAATGATCTCTATCTGTTCACGGTAATCCCAACTCCGTACACACGTGGATGCTCTTCTTTTTTTCCTCTTTTCCTTTTTTTCTATGAGTCGGAGTCTCACTCCATCACCCAGGCTAGAGAATGATGGCTCACTCCCAGCCAAAGCAGTCTCAGCTTGTCGGGCTCCGGTGAGCCTTTCCCCAGCCTTCCCAGGAGCTGGAACGACAGGCGTGTGCCACCACATCTGGCTCATTTGGGATAGAGTGTAGAGATGAGGTCTCACCCAGGTGCTGGAGCGGGTCTCTGGCCTTGGGCTTGGGCAAGCCACTGGCCTCCAGCTAGCAAAACGATGGGATGACAAAGTTGAGGTCCTGACAGCAACCTCAGTCCTTCATCAAAAATGAACCAGAATCCCTGGAGTGATGGCCCATACCTGGAATCCCAGCACTCTGTGAACCCAAGGCGGGAGGATGGCTGGATCCCAGGAGCACAAGGCCTGCCCAGACCATGTAGGGAGACTCTGTCTCTGCACCCATTAAAACAGGGTGCCTGGGATAGATGTGCCCATTGTCCTGGTCACTCTGGAGGCTGAGATGGCATGATCGCCAGAGCCCACAAATTCGAGGCTGTTGGTGGATGATGGTCGTGTCCCCAGACCCCAGCCTGGGTCCCACAACCAGACCCTGCCTCCAAAAACATCAGAATCATACACAGATTCTCATCTGTGCATGGTGTGTTCACAGTGCGACTGACTTTATAGCCAGGAAAATAGGATTGCAGGGAAGAAATATCCCCAGGTGAGGGATGTGTCTGTGCACTTTCTTGGCAGAAGGTCCTCATTGCCGAGTCAGAGGGTTGGCCTGCCTGGGGAACATTTCTCACCTCAGAG
This sequence comes from Carlito syrichta, assembly GCF_000164805.1. Lineage (NCBI taxonomy): Eukaryota > Metazoa > Chordata > Mammalia > Primates > Tarsiidae > Carlito > Carlito syrichta. The sequence goes on along the minus strand of NW_007252450.1, from coordinate 143,142 downwards.
AGGAGAGCTGGTAGGAATCAAGCATGGGAGCCTTGGGAACCCCCACACTAAAACAGGGGCAGCCATTTGTGGGGCTGAGGTTGGAAGGTGCCAAGCTTGCAGGACCCTTGTATGTGGGGGGCCGGGGGGGAGGACAGAGGGTACAAGTTTGCAGGAGAATGCATTTTTTCTTTCTTTCTTTCTTTCTTTCTTTCTTTCTTTCTTTCTTTCTTTCTTTCTTTCTTTCTTTCCTTCTTTCTTTCTTTCCTTCTTTCTTTCTTTCTTTCCTCACTAGGTTGACCAGGCTGCTGTCAAAATGCCTGACTTTGGCCATTCTCTCAGCCTGCCTCCCAAACTCCTGCCATCACATGCTTTCCATTTGGTTGACATCCTGGTCTTCCAGCCTGATGTTGAAATCTTGGCTGGAGGCGATAATCACACCAAGGCCTGCTTTCACCCAAGGCTTTATGGATTTTTTTGTGAAGTCGAAGTGGGGGCCTGCTATGATATCCAGCCTGGTCTCGAGCTCCTGGGCTCCAGACATATTCCTGTCTCAGACCTCCTGAGAGCTGAGGAGACACGCATGAGTTGCCCAGCCATCCCGCCCCACCAAAGGTTTGAGAGTCACGCCTTCCCTTTGCCCATGGCGGCCCCTGGGAGGATCCTTCTGGTCCACCCTGGGGATCGAGGCAGATGAAATGGTGAGTGCCCCAGCAGAGACACGCCCCTGTGCCAAGCGCTCCCCATGAGTAGGGTTCGGTGGGTGACTGGTTGCTCTCTCCAGGATCCCGTGTTGTCAGAAGGTACTGGTCTTCCTGGTGGGGCCCCAAGAGAGGTGTGGGAACTGGGGGTGGAGGTTCAGGCCTGTCATCCCTGTGCTATGGGAGCTCGAAGTGAGAGGATGGACTGAGCCCCAGGATTCTAGACAAGCCCGGCCTTCTTGGTGAGACCTCTTCTCTACAAGAAGCCAGAAAAATGAGCTGAATATGGTGGTGCATGCCTGTCTTTATGGGCACTTGGGAGGCCACAGTGGTAGATCACTGGAACCCAGCCTATGGAGACTGCAGTGACCAAGAGCTGGCCCCTGCACTATGACCTGGGTGACAGAGTGTGACTCAGAATCAGAATATTAATACCAACCACCACCTCCACCACATCCACAGGCCAGGATCAGGGCCTCAGTCTAGCATCATGGCCCTTCGAAGTCCCAGGCAAGTGGATGACCTAAGCCTGCGGGTTTCACACCAGCCCAGGACATGGAGCTAGATCTCGTCTTGACCATCAAAAATTAAGCCAAAGATTAACTGAGTGAGATGATGCAGGCCTGTGGTTCCAGCCACATAGGAGGCTGAGGCAGGAGGATCACCTGAGTCCTACAGGTGGAGTTCACAGTGGCTGTGAGAATTCTCCTGTGTTCTGGCCTGGGTGACAGAGTGGGATTCCATCTCCAAATAATAATAATCACCACCACCTCCACCAACAGCAGCCCTGACACCCAGAATGAGGAATCGCCCTCAGGGATGGGATAGGGAAGGCACTTTCTGGCCTTCCTTTCTCAGGAGTTATCAAAGGTGGCCATTGGGCACATCCTGCCCTCACCTTTGGCCACATGCCCCAGAAGGCCTTCCTCCACCTTCCACACTTGTGCCCCATGGTAAAGATGCATGTGTGCTCATGGAACAGATGGCCCCAAGCTATGGCGGCCATCAGTCATAGAGCGATCAAGGCAGTCTGGCAATGCTGCAGCCAGTTCAGATTCCAGTCTCCCTGTATGCCACCTTTGGGCATGGGTAGGGCCCCTTCCTCTTCCAATCAACTTATCATGCTCCACTCACATGGACATTCCATGGGGAGCCATGGACGCCCATCATGATGCACATGGAAGGGGTCTTTTTTGTCTCCAGACTCTTCATCGGCCGGGCTGGGGCATGGTGGTACAATCATGGCTCCCGGTGCAGGGCTCATATGATCCTCCAGAGACCTGGTTGATAACTTAGGGTCCGAGTCCTCAGGTATCAATAATTTAAGAAACCAATTATATCGTCATTTGCCCTTCTGGGAAGATAAGAAGGTCTATCAGTTACCATAGCTTTTATACGGGAGTTTAAACAACACAAAATATCAAGGAAGCATTCTGATTTTTTTAGGTAAAGTAAAACGTATTGGAGTGGAACTAGAACAAGCTGAAAAAGAAAAAAGTATGATCATTAACAGTTTTGACTTGTGATGATAAAAGAGTGGAGCCTCTTAGTAAAGAGGAATGGTTAGTAAAAACAGTAATAATCTCAGCATCCCATGTAACAGGCTGGAACACTGCAGGGTTTGGGACATAAGCCCAATAACATTTTTCCAAATAAATGCAACCCTCCTGGCATGTTATAATACCCAGTATAGCAACAAAAACAGTAGAGGGAGTGAGAGAAGTGTTTTGAGAGGTAACCAGATCCTCAGCATCGTGGGTGAGCACCTTGATTTGTCCCCATGTGGAAGGTCTGCACTGTCTAGTCGAAATAGCTCAATGGCAATGTCTGGGTTGAGCAGTGGGAGATAATGGATGATGAGATGTCTTCGGTGGAGTTGGTGGAGGTGGAAGTGGTTGTTGAATGGTGAGACGTTTTAACTTTGGCACCAACACCTTCTCTTCATCATCTGCATCTGACTCAGACTGATAGCATGATTTATGTCTCTTCTGGCGGTACCTCGATGGGGGTGGGGAGCCAGACATGTCTAATTACACGATCCTGTAACCAAAAAGGTGAGTGTAAGTCCTGGGTAAATACACAAGTGTTGGGAGCCAGCCTTGGAGGCCTGCCTGGTTGACAAATCCAGGTGCACTGAGGATCCCCCAGCTGCAAAGTGACTCTGGGGAACTGAGACCTCCTGTCTTCCATCTTTGCTGTTGGTATGGTCAATAAATTCTGTGCAGTCGTGGAAGAAGAAAATGACAGGTTTATGTGAAGTACTCACAGCTAATCTGGGAATGTCATGCTTCATTTTTCCATTTCCCACGATCCCGTCTGGTCTTTTCTAACATACACAATGTTTAAACTCTGAAGCACATCAAGAATGCTTTCTTTCACTTGGTTACAAGTTACTAGATATTGCTAGAGTAAAAATTGATATAAGTATATTCACTCCTTATTTGATTTAGAATTTTGTAGTTTAGTGTTTAAACATAAGGTTTTTTAGAAGCACAATTTTATAGTAAGTTCTTTATTAATTCATTGTAAGTTCTAACACTTATCTAGGAGTTATGTAGGTGACTTATAGCACTGTTTTCACAGATTTAGAATGAAGATTAATCTTTAAGATTTTTACTTAATTCAATAGTTAAACTTTTAAGCAAACCTTAATAGAGTGGGTTTTCACTGAATTCATAATATACTAATTGGATACTTTTATGATAAACTAGCTAAATACAGGGAGCAACCTTGGGGGCCCAGGGAACATCACTAAAATCTTCTTTAGCAATAAACAGTGCAGGATAAGAGAAAAGTAATGAAGACACTTATACAAGAAAGCTGATTACAAAACTTTGATGGTCATAGATGCCCCAGAGGGAAAACTCCTGATACATGGAGAAATGTACACTTGGAAACTTTCTTGAGACATTTCAAGGACTGTAATTTGGGACTTTGGACTAGAACTATCATTTTTGGCTTGAAGAATAACATTGACTGAAAGTAGATAGTGTTCTTGACTTTTTTGTTGCTTCTAAGATCACTAGATGGTGGTAATTTAAAAAAAATAATGTACGTGAAGGAATTTTCTTTGTCTTGCCCCTTTACAAATGGTATAAAAGCTTTCTGTTAACTAACATTAAATGACATCTGCCCTGCAATCAGGTGTTCAAGTATATTATTTTTGTCATAAGTTCATTCTTTCGCCTACTGTCTCTCCTTCAGCAAACCTCACACCCGGCGGGAGCAGGACCCTGGCAAATGGTGCCAAAACATGGGGGCTTGAAGGTAATATTTTCTTTTTCTTCTCGGGATGGATAGGACCTCACCTGCGGCACCACGGGCCCCCCCCCCCGTAGAGATAAACAGGGAAAGGATAGGTGAGAAGTGCTAGAGCCGTGATAAAAGCATGGGTCAGAGAGAGTCTTAAAAAAGAAACTGTTCGACAGTATTCTCATGGATACATTATCAAAATGGGGAATTAAGGTGTCTTCTACTCGATTGGCTCATTTTTTGTGATTTCTCCAGGCACATTGTACCTGGTTTCCTGAAGAAGGCACGGTTGATTTGGCTATTTGGACTAAAATTGGGGAAAAACTTAAACTCTGTTATTCTTTGCATGGACCTGAAAATGTCCCTGTTGACACCTTTTACTTGTGTAATATAATTATAAATGTCTTAAATCCACAACAAGAGGTTAATAAAATGTCCATTAAAGTAAAAAAGGAACCAGGTGAAAGAACTCCCCTATTAACCCCTGTTTCTTCCCAGGCACTCTTAATCACTGCTCCTGTTGATGATAATCCTCTACTCCCTGAGGATAAGGAAAATTTAGAAGAAGAAGCAGGTAGGTATTATGAAGAAAAATATGCAGATAATTTAAATTTGCCCCATGACACAAACACCTCTGGCAAGTGGCACCACAGAGGAGGGATTGTGATTTGTGACTGTCTTGATTTGAGAGAAAAAATTGTTTTTCTATACTAATTCTTGTTATATAAACGGACTGTTTCCTCATATTGAAACAGCCTCAATTCCTGTTAATAAGATAACTATCCTTGATTTACTTGTTCAATTACAGCAATTAATAATTGTTAGAAACCAACAATTTTTTATAGGTCATATTAAATCTCATTCAGGACTCCCTGGACTTCTACATCAAGGCAGTTGATTAGAAAATGTCTTGACAAAATTAGCCATGTGCCTCACCCTTGAATATTCTTTAGTCAATCAAGCTCAGGAAACCTACCAAAATAATGCAGCTTTAAGATATCAGTTTCACATTCCAAGGGAGACAGCCTATTAACCCTCTCCCCTCTGAGGTTTTACTGTTCACAACTGGGTATTCCCAAACAATTAAAAACTGATAATGCCACTGCTTATACATCCAAAGCTTTTCAACCTTTTTGTGCCCAATTTGGCATTTCTCATTCCATAGAAGTTCCTTATAACTCTCAGGGTCAGGCCATAGTTGAAAAAGTCCATCAAACACTAAAAAATCAAATAGTTAACTTGCAGGAAGGGGAGTTTAAATATAACTCTCCCCATCATATTGTAAATCATGCCATCAGAGAAACTTAAGTCAACAAAAGATTTGGTGCAACAGCAACTAAAGGCTGGACATATAAAACCTTTATGCAAGCCACACTCGGTGGCTCAGCCTGTAATCCCGCACCTTTGGGAGACTGAGGTGAGTGGATTGTCTGAGCCCACGAGTTCGAGACGCACCTGGGCAGCAAGACCTCATCTCTACAATAAATCAAAAAATCAGCCAGGCATGGTAGTGCATGCCTGTAATTCTGGCTACTTGGAAGGCTGAGGTGGAAGGATCGCCGGAGCCCAGCAGGTCAATGCTGAGGTGGCCAGGAGCGGCCACTGCACTACAATCTGGGCGACAGAGTTAGACTCCAACTCAAAAAAAAAAAAACCTTCATGCAGCTCTTGGAACACTCCTATATTTGTCATAAGAAAAAAAAATCGGGTAGGTTGAAACTTTTATTAATTATTTGTTGATTTTGAAATTCTCCTTTGAAAAATAAATTGCAAGCATTCAGAGCAAATTCTGGGTTTTTCTAAAATGTAAACAAAATAAAAAAGGTTTTTCAAAAACCAGATAAAAATCCACCAGTGTTTCTAAGTTGCCTCTCTGAGATATTGCATCTGTTTACTGATATCAATTTAAATTCTCTGGAGTGACAAACTCTTTCGGCTATATATTTTACCTCCCAGTCAGCACCGAACATTAGGCACAAACTCCAAAAATGAAAGAAGGGTCCACAAACCCCTTAAGTAAAGCTATTAAACGTGACCTTTAAAGTCTTTAACAACTGGGAGGAGGAATAAATGCAGGACCGCGAACATAAGCGGGAAGCCTTTCAGCTTTTGTTTACCACTTTAGTGGGAGTTACATGCTGAACTCTACTTGAATTTCCCGGTCCATTCCTTCCTTCACCTCTTCTGGTTGTGGGGGTGCAGGGCACTATATCCAGGCCCCCCACTATGCCATTACATCCATGTGTTCTGGGAAATAAAATATTTGAAAACTCCTGCCTTGTCATGCCGTGTTCAGCTCCATTATTGGAAAGGGACATTATAAACAAAATTAAAACTCAAATTATTTTTTGCCCTCACCATTGTGCTTTTTGGGTGCCTTTTCTTTAGCTTTTGATTTCCCTAATAGTTCTACATTGGATCCTATCTAAGCCCTTCCACTGCATATAAACTTAATGCTTTAGTTATAGCTCTGAGGTCAAGAAAAGTATAAAAAGATGTTTGGTATAAGGTATGTTTTCAATAAGAAAGGATAAAGGAAAGAGAAATAATTGTATAGGAAAAAAATCTTGTACAGTACATTTTTATTCTTAATAAATGACTAGTTATTTTTTTAAAAGGTGTATAAAACAAAAATGGAAGGTTCAAGTATTTTAACAAATGGCTTAAGTATGTCAAACATGGTACGTAAAAGACAGGAAGCTTTTTGAACATAAGCTGCAGTGGCTGAGATCAGGCCCATGCTCTGTTAACTGGGAGACAGAGCGGGACTCTGATGCAGAATAATAACACCAAACACCACCACCACAATCACAGGATGGGCTCAGGGACTCAGACTGGCATACTGACTCTTGGGTAGCCAAGGAGAGTGGACGACCTGAGACTACGGGTCCGAGACCAACTCGGGACACTGGGTGAGACCTTGTTTTGGCCATCAAGAATAAATCCAAAGATTAGCCGGGTGTGGTGGTGCAGGCCTGTGGATCCAGCCACTCACCGGGTCAAGGCGTGAGGATCACCTGAGCCCAGCAGATGGAGTCTGCAGTGGTCATGAGTGTGCCCCTGGGCTATGGCCTGGGTGACAGAGCAGGATTCTGACTTCAAATAATAATAGTCACCACCACCACAACCACCAGCAGCCCTGCCACCCAGTGTTAGGTGTCACCCTCAGGGATGGGAGAGGAAGAGGGACTTCCCTACGTGTCAGTCACTGGAGGTTTCAAAGGTGGCAACAGGCACGTCCATTCCACCCCTTTGGCCCCATGTCCCAGAAGGCCTGCCTCCAACCCCCACAAAAGTGCCCCACGGGAAAGACGCATGTGAGCTCACCGAACAGAGAGGCCCCAAGTTAGGGTGGCCATTAGGCAGAGAGCGATCAAGGCAGTTCAGCCAACAGCACCCAGCCTAGGTTCCATTTGCTCAGTTTGCAACTTTCGGGCAGCGGTAGGCCTCTTCCTCTCCTGATCACTCCATTGTCCCTCACCCACAGGGACCTTTTCCACGGGAGTCGTCAACACGCATCATGATGCACACAGGAAGTCCTTTTTTGGTCACTGGAGTCTATGTCAGCAGGGCTGGGGTGCAACAATATGATCGTGTCTTCCAGGGCCTCGAACTGCAGGGCACATAGGTGCCCCTGCCTCAGCCCCCGATCAGCTGGGACTCCAGGGGTCAATACTTTTGGCCTGAATTTGGGGACCTATCGCTGAGACGAGGTCTGGCCACATCGCCCTGTCTGGTCTCTGACCCCTTGACTCAATCAGCCTCCCACCTCGGCCTCACAGGGCGCAGGGCTGATGGCAGTGTGCCACGGTGCCTGGCCTGGACTCGCACGTTGTGTCAGTAGGCAATGCAAAGGAACGCCCCAAGAGAGAGGCCACTCTCTCCAGTGTAGCTGGGACCATGGATGCCACCATACATGGCTCCAATGTTTGTGTTACAGAAAGTGATGAGATCTGGATATGTGGCCCAGGCTGGTCTCAGACTCCTAGGTTCCAGCAGTTTCCCACCTCAGTCTCCCATAGTCACAGCCTGATTGTCTGCTGATCCACCATCTTTCAGGAACTCTCTGCCCAATGTGGCACCTCCTTCCCAAATGATCTCTGTCTGTTCACTATGATCCAAATTCCATACACAAATGGATGCTCTTAATTTTTTCCTTTTTTCCTTTTTTTCTTTGAGTCAGAGTCTCACTCCATCTCCCAGGATGGAGGGCAGTGGCTCCTTCCTGGCCACTGCAGCCTCGGGACATCAGGCTCCGATGAGATTTTCTCCAGGCTTCTGAGTAGCAAGAAGGACAAGTGCGTGCCACCACACCTGGCTAATTTGGGATGGATGGTAGTGAGGAGTTCTCACTGGGGTTCCTGGGTAGGTCTTGTCCCTTGGGCTCGGGCTAGCTGCTGGTCTCAGGCTCCCAAAGTGCTGGGATGATGAGGTTGACACCCCGAGCCCAACTTCGATCCATCATCAAAAATGAACCAGAAGGCCAGGTGTGGTGGCACACATCTGGAATCTCAAAACTCTGTGAGACCAAGGCATGAGGATGTCTGGAGTCCAGGGGCACAAGGCCAGCCTTGTACAATGCTGGGAGACCCCATATCTGCACTCACCCCAACAAGGGGTCTGGAGTCAAGCTGTCCATTGTGCTGGCCACTCTGGATGCTGAGGAGGGAAGATCACTCCAGTGCACGATGTCGAGACTGGCGGTGAGCAAGGGTCATGCCCGTGGGCCCAAGACCAGGACACAGAGCCAGACTCTGTCCAAAAATATTCTCAAATGCATGTGTGTTCACAGGGTGACTGGCCTTATAGCCAGGAAAAATTGAATTGGTGGTGAAGAAATGTCCCTGGATGAGGGTTTTGTCTCTGAACGTTCTGAGCTGAAGGTCCTTGTTGCCAGTTTGGAGGGTCGGTCTGCCTGGGGCACATTTCTCTCCTGGGGGGGGGACGAACCAGCAGGAACCCCGGCCAGGGAGCCTCAGGAACTCCTGCACCAAAGTGGGGGCAGTCATTGTGGGGGTTGTGGCTGGAAGGTGCTGAGATTTGGGGACCCTCTCATGTGGGGGTGGTGGGGGGGAAGGACTGAGGGCAGAATGTTTGCAGGAGAGTGGAATTCTTTCTTTCTTTCTGTCTTTCTGTCTTTCTTTCTTTCTTTTTTTCTCTCTCTTTTGTTTCCTTACTAGGTAGCCTTGGTTGCTCTCAAACCCACCAACACGGGCCTTCCTGTCAGTCTCGGCCTCCCTAACTGCTGCAATCACAGGCTTCTGATTTGGTCGACATCCTGGTCTTCCAGCCTGGTCTTGAACTCTGGCCCTGAGGCGATCCTCCGCCGAAATCTGCCCTCAAGCAAGGTTTTCTGAGTTTTCCTTGGGGTCAAGGTGGAAGCTTGCTATGGTGTGCAGCCTGGGTTGAGCTCTCGGGCTCCTGCCATCTTCCTGTCTCAGCCTCACAGAGTGTTGAGGAGACAGGAATGAGTCACTCAGCCGACCTCCCCAGACAGTTTGAGAATCGCACCCTCCCTTTCCCCCAGGTGGCCCCAGGGAGGAGTGAGCAGGTCCACCTTTGGTTATGAATCTGTGGAGGAGTGGGCACCCTGGTGGGACATGCCCCTGCACCAGGTGAATTTCTGGGACAGACAGGTGGGCAACTCTGGCTGCCCTATCCGGGGTGGTGGGTCATCTGAAGGGAGCGGGCCTCATGGTGGGGTCCCGAGAGGGGTCTGAAGACTGGGTGCGGGGTCTCACCCTGTCCTCCTGGCATTTTGGGTGGCCGAGGTGAGCGGATGGCCCAAGTCCCAGGACCAAAACAAGCCCGGGCACCTTAGCAATACCCTGTCTGTACAAGAAACTAAGAAAAATGCTGAACTTGGTGGTGAATGCCAGTAGTTCCAGTTTACCAGGAGGCCTCAGCAGGAGCATTGCTGGAGCCCAGCCAGTGGAGGTCATGGTGTCCGAGAGTGTGACCCTGTGCTTTGGCCTGGTAGACAGAGGGGAACACCGACTCAGAATAATAATGCCAACCACTACCACCACAGCCTCAGGCTGGGCTCAGGGGCTCAGCCTGGCACTCTGGCCCTTCAGAGGCCGAGGTGAGTGGATGGCCTAATCTCCAGGTTCAATGCCAGCCCAGGACAATGGGAAAGCCCTCATCTCAGTCATCAAAACTAAATCCAAAGATTACATGGGCGTGGTGGTGCAGACCTGTAGTTACAGGCATTCAGGGGGCCGAAGTGGGAGGATCGCCTGAGTCTGACACCATGGAGTCCACGATGGCTCTGAGCCTGCCCCTGCTCTCTGGCTTGGGAGAAAGAGTGGGATTCCAACTCCAAATAATAATTGCCATCACTGCCACCCTCACTGGCCCTGCCACCCAGTGAGAAGAGTCACACTCAGGGATGGGAGAGGAAAAGGCACATTCCTGCTTGTTCATGGGAGGTTTCAAAGATGGCCACTGGGAATATATGTCCCATGCTTTCAGCCATGCATCCCAGAAGGTCTGCCACCACCATCCACAATCATGCCCTAAGGCAAAAGACATGTGTGAGCTCACGGAACAGACAGCCCCGAGCTAAGGGGGCCTTCGGGCACAGAGTGATCAAGGCGGTACAGCAAGACCACAGCCAGCCCAGGTTAAGGTAGCCTGGTCTGCCACATTCAGGTGGGGGGAGGGTGTCTTTCTCCCTGATCACTCCATCGTCCTCTGCCTCTGTGGACCTTTCCGTGGGGAGCCATGGATGCCCACCATGACACACGTGGGGGCATCTTTTTATCACCAGTGTCTCTTTTGGCCAGGCTGGGTCACAGCAGCATGATCATGGCTCCAGAGGTCTTGACCTGTGAGACTCAGGCAGTCCTCCCACCTCGACTCCCTAGTAGCCAGGACTCCAGGAGCCACCACGCCTAACATGAATTTGGGGACCTTTCTCTGAAAAGAGGTCTGGCCACGTCACTCGGGCTGGTCTCTGACCCCTGGACTCAGAAAGCTTCATGCCTCAGCCTCATAGGGCATCGGGCTGACAGCCATGAGCAACAGTATCTGGCCTGGAGTTGCACATTTTGTCGGCAGGAGCCACCCAAAGGAACAACCCGGGATGGAGGACACTGCATCCTGTGTAGCCAGGACCGCAGGAGACACCACGTGAGATTCCACTGTTTGTGTTCTGGGGAGAGGCGAGGCCTCGCTATGTGGTCCAGACTGGTCTTGAACTCCTGGGCTCCAGCATTCCCCCAACTTGGCCTCCCAAAGCCACAATATGATTGTCTGCCAATCCACCATCTGTCAGGTACTCTAGGCTCAAGAATGGGGTCTACTTCCCAAATGATTTCTATTTATTCACGGTGATCCCAACTCCATACACAAATGGATGTTCTTTTTTTCCCTTTTTTCCTTTTTTTCTTTGAGTCAGAGTCTTACTCCAGTGCCCAGTCTTGAGAGTGGAGGCTCAATCTTGGCCACCGCAGCCTCACCTTGCTGGGCTCTGGCGTGCCTTTACCTGGACTTCCCAGGATCTGGAACAACAAGGATGTGCCACCATGCCAGGCTCATTTGGGATGGAGGATAGAGATGGGATGTCGCAGAGGTGCCTGGGTGCATCTCCATGGGCCAGCTCAGAGTGGTAGTTGTCCTTGGCCTCCCATAGCACTGGGATGATGAGTCTGAGCTCCCGAGGCCGGACTTGGTCCTTTGACAAAAAATAACCAGAAAGCCTGGCCTGGTGATCAATGCCTTGAATCACAGCACTCTGAGAGGCCAACATGGGAGGATGGCTTGAGCCCACAAGGCTAAGTCCAGCCCAGGTCAGGCAGGGAGACCCCATCTCCACACACATCCAAAGAGGGGGCTGGGGTCGAGGTGCCCATTGTCCTGGCCACTTCAGAGGCTGGGGTGGGAGGATCATCAGAGTCCACAATTTGGAGGCTGGTGGTGAATGGTGGTCATGTCCCCAAGACCCAGCTTGGGACACAAAGCCAGACTGTGTCTCTAAAAACATGAGAACCATACACAGATTCTCATCTGGGCATGTTGCATTCACAGGGTTACTGGCTTTAGAGCCAGGAAAAATGGGATTGGGGGGAAGCAATGTCCCCGGGTGAGAGATGTGTCCCTGAACTTTCTCAGTGGAAGGTCCTCAGTGCTGAGTCAGAGGGTCGACCTAACTGGGGAACATTTCTCACCTCAGAGAGGAGAGCTGGCAGGAACCCGGCCAGGGTACCTCAGAAACTCCCGTGCCAAAGCAGAGGCAGTCATTGGGGGAGGTTGGGCCTGGAAGATGCCAAGCTTGGGGGACCCTCATATGTGGACAGGGCAGGGGGGAAGGACTGAGGCAGAAAGTTTGCAGGAGAATGGATTTCTTTCTCTCTTTCCTTCTTTCTTTCTTTCTTTCTTTCTTTCTTTCTTTCTTTCTTTCTTTCTCTTTCTTTTTTTCTTTCTTTTTTTCTTTCTGTCTCTCTCTTTTTTTCTTTCTGTCTCTCTCTTTCTTTCTTTCTGTCTCTCTCTTTCTTTCTTTCTGTCTCTCTCTTTCTTTCTTTCTGTCTCTCTCTTTCTTTCTTTCTTTCTTTCTTTCTTTCTTTCTTTCTTTCTTTCTTTCTTTCTTTCTTTCTTTCTTTCTTTCTTTTCTTTCCTCACTAGGTTGAGCAGGATGCTCTCAAACCTCCCAAATCTGGCCATCCTCTCTGCCTGAGGCTCCCAAACTACTGTGATCACATGCTTTCAATTTGTGACATCCTGGTCTTCCTGCCTGGTCTTTAACTCTGGGCCGGAGGCGATCCACCTGCCAAGTCTTTCCCTCACCCAAGGTTTTCTGGGGTTGCTTGGGGTCGAGGTGGGGAATTTCTATATAGTGTCCAGACTGGTCTTGAGCTCCCAGCCTCCAGGCGTGTTTCCATCTCAGCCTCCCTGAGTGCCAAGGAGACAGGTGTGAGTTGCCCGGATGTCCCCGCCCCCACAGAAGTTTGAGAATCATGCCCTTCCTTTCCCTGATGGGGCTCCTGGGAGGATCGAGTGGGTCCACCCCGGGGAATGAGTTGGGTGGAGGTGTGAGCATCCTGGTGGAGACACACAGCTGCGACAGGCACTCCCCATAGGTAGGGCTCGGCAGGCGAACCTGACCCCCCTTAAATGGTCCCTGGTCGTCATAAAGGAGTGGGCCTCGACCTCAGGCCCTGAGTGAGATGTGGATGCCGGGTGCAGGGATCCATACCAGTCATTCCAGTGAACTGGGAGGCTGTGGCAAGAGGATAGCCTGAGCCCCCAAGTTCGAGACCAGACCGAGAACCTTAGCAAGACCTCGTCTCTACAAGAAGTCCAAAAAATTAGCCGAACATGGTGCTGCAAGCCTGAAGTTCCAGTCATTCGGTAGGCTGTGGTGGGAGGTATGCCATAACCCAGCCAGTGGAGGCTGCAGTGGCCATGAGTGGGCCTCTGCACTCCGGCCTGGGTGACAGATTGGTACTCCTACTCAGAATAATAATACCAACCACCACCACAACCACAGGCCGGGCTAAGGGGCTCAGCCTGGCATCCTGGCCCTTTGGAGGCCCTGGCAAGTGAAGGACCTGAGACTGCAGCTTCAACGCCAGCCCAGGACACAGGGCAAGACCTCGTCTCAGTCATGAAAAATAAATCCAAAAATTAGTCGAGCGTGGTAGTGCACACCCTTGTTTCCAGCCACTTGGGGGGCCCGGCAGGTGGAGTCTACAGAAGCCATGAGCATACCTCTGTGCTCCGTTCTGGGCAACAGGGTGGGATTCCAACTTCAAATAATAATAACCACCACCACCACCACCCCTGCCTCCCAGCCTGAGGAGTCACCCTCAGGGATTGGAGGGGAAAACGCTCTTTCTGGGAGGTTTCAAAGGTGACCCCCAGGCATGTTCGACCCGTGCCTTGGGCCATGTGCCACAGAAGGCCTGCCTTCACTCTCCACACTCGTCTCCCACTGCAAAGACGTGTGTGAGCTCATGGGACAGATGGTCCCGATCTAGGGTGGCCATCGGGTACAGAGCGATCAAAGCGGTAGGGCAATACAGTGGCCAGCCCAGGTTCTGGTCACCCTATCTGCCACGTTCGTGTGGGGGGAGGGCCCTTTCCTCTCCTGATCACTCCATTGTCTCCCGTCCACGTGGATCTTTCCCTGGGGAATCATGGACGCCCATCGTGATGCACATGGGATGTATCTTTTTTGTCGCTGGAGTCACGGTTGGCAGGGATGGGGCATTGCAGTACGATTGTGACTCCCGGGACTTTGACCTATGGGGCTCAGTTGGTCCTCCCACATAGGTCCCTGAGTACCTGGGACTCCAGGGGCCACCACGCCTGACTCGATTTTGGGGACCTTTCACTGAGATGATGTCAGCCCACTTTGCCCAGGTTGGTCAATGAACCCTGTGCTCAGGCAGCCTCCTGCTTTGGACTCCCAGGAAATGGTCCTGATGGTCATTGCCCACACTGCCTGGCCTGGACTCACATGTTCTGTCAGCAGGGTTGATGCAAAGGAATGCCCAGGGATGGAGGTCACCTCTTCCTAAGTAGCTGGAATTGCATGCATCACCAAGAGCAAATCCAGTGTTTGTGTTCAGCGAGCAATGAGGTCTCGCTATATGGCTAAGGCTGGTCTCAAATTCCTGGACTCCAGCAGTCCCCCACCTTAGCCTCCCACAGCCACATCCTGATTGTCTGCTGGCTCACTGTCTTTCAGGAACACTAGGCCTAAGGCTGGGGCCTCCTTCCCAAATGATCTCTGTTCATGATGATCCCAACTCCATACACAAATGGGTGTGCTTCTGTTTTACCCTTTTTCCTTTGTTTCTTTGAGTTAGAATCTCACTCCATCGCCCAGGCTGGATGGTGGTGACTTGCTTCCAGCCACTGCTGACTCAGCCTGACAAGCTCCAGTGAGCCTTTTCCTGGTCTTCCAAGGAACTGGAATGACAGGCACTTTCCACCACACCCAGTTCATTTGGGATGGAGGGTAGAGACGAGGTCTTGCCATGGTGCCCATGCAGGTCTCGGCCCACGGGCTCGGGTCAGTCGCAAGTCTCAGGCTCCCAAAGAGCTAGCATGACAAGGTTCAATTCCTGAGTCTGGCCTCTATCCTTCAGCGAAAACGAACCATAAGATCTGGCACGGTGGCCCATGCTTGGAATCCCAGTGTTCTGGGAGGCCGCGTTGTGATGATGCCAGGAGCCCAGGAGCCCAAGGCCAGCCCGGGCCACACAGGAAGTCCCCATCTCCGCACCCATCCAAACACAGTGTCTGGGGTGGAGATTCCCATCTTCCTGAACACTCCGGATGCTGAAGAGGGAGAATCACCCATGATTTAGAGGTTGGTGGTGAACAACAGTTGTGTTCCCAGACCCCAGGCTGAGCCACAGTGCCAGACCCTGTCTCCAAAAACATTCTCAACTGTGCATTGTGTGTTCACAGAGAGACTAGCTTTACAGCCAGAAAAAAATTGGATTGGGGTAAAGAAACATCCCTGGGTGAAGGATGTGTCCATGAACTTTCTTGGTGGAGGTCCTTGTTGCCAAGTTGGAGAGTCACCCTGCCTGGGGCACATTTCTCACCTTGGATGGGAGAGCCGGCAGGAACCTGGCCAGGGAGCATTGGGAACTCCCCCACCAAATAAGGGCAGCCATGGCGGGGGTTGGGGCTGGTAGGTGCCGAGCTTGGCAGACACTCGCATGTGATGGGGCGGTGGTGGAAGGAATGAGAAGTTTTTCAGGAGAATGAATTTCTTTCTTTCTTCCTTTCTTTCTCTCTTTCCTTGTTTTTCTTCACTAGGTTGCCCAGGCTGCTCTCTAACATCCCAACTGAGGCCATCTTCTTGGCCTGGGCTTCCAAACCTGCTGCAATCACAAACTTTCAATTTGGGCGACATCCCAGTCTTCCTGCTTGGTCTTGAACTCTGGGCTGGAGGCGATCCTCACTTCGAGGCCTGCCTTCACCCAAGGTTTTCTGGGTTTTGCTTGGGATCTGTGGGCAGGCTTGCTATGGTGTCCAGTCTGGTCTTGAGCTCCTGGGCTCTGACCATCTTCCCTTCTTGTCCTCCCCAAGTGCCGAGGAGAGAGGCGTGAGTCATTCAGCCATCCCCACCCCTACCTGGGGCATTGCAGCACAGTCATGGTTCCTGGGGCCTCGAGCTGCTGGGCTCAGGCAGTCTTCCCACCTTGGCCCCTGAGTAGCTGGAACTCCTGGGGCCACCACGCTAGACTCGATTTTGGGGACCTCTCAGTGAGATGAGTTCTGGCCTCGTCACCCGGGTGGTCTCTGACCCTGGCTTTCAGTCAGCCTCCCACCTCAGGCTTCCAGGGCTTACAGCCATGAACCACAGCAGTCGGCCTGGACTCACACGTGCTGTCGGTGCAGATGACCCAAAGGCATGCCCCAGGATTGAGGCCACAGCATCCCGTGTAGCTAGGGCCACGGGCACCACCATGCATGACTTGTGTGTTTGTGTTGCGGGGAGAGATGAGGTATTGCTACATGGCTCAAGTTCCTCTTGAACTCCCAGGCTTCAGCGGTCCCCCACCTCGGCCTCCCAAACTGCAGCCTGATTGTCTGCTGGTCCACCATCTTTCAGGAACTCTACTCCCAAGGCTGAGGCCTCCTTCCCCAATGATATCTGTCTGTTCACAAGGATCCTAACTGCATACACAAATGGGTGATCTTTTCATTCCTTATGCTTTTTTTAGTGCAGTCTCACTCCGTTGCCCAGTCTGGAAGGCAGTGGATCACTTCTGGGCAGCACAGTCACTCCCTGCCTGGCTCCAGCGAGCCTCTCTCCCAGCCTTCCAAGGAACTGGAATGACAGATATGCACCCCCACACCCAGCTCATTTGGGATGGAGGTTAGAGAAAAAGTTTCGCTGAGTTGCCCAGACACAACTGGGACATGTGGATTCAGGCCGGCCACTGACCTCGGCCTTCCAAAGCCCTGGGATGACAAAGCTGTGGCCCAGAGCCAGGTCTCTATACTTCTTTGAAAATGAACCAGAAGACCGGGCATGTCAGACCATGCCTGGAATCACAGTGCTCTTGTATGCTGAGGCGGGAGTATAGCTGGTGCCCAGGAACCCAAGGCCAGCCCAGGCCACACAGGGAGACCCCATCTCGACACCCATCCAAACCTGGGATCTGGGGTCATGGTACCCATTGTCCTGGCCACTCCAGAGGCTGAGGTGGGAGGATCACCTGAGCCTGAGATTTCAAGGCTGGTGGTGAATGACGGTCATGTCCCCAGCCCCCCAGCCTGGACTACAGAGCTAGACCCTGTCTCCAAAATCATCAGAATCATACACAGACTCTCAACTGCATGGTGTGTTCAATTGCTGACTGGCTTCAAAGCCAGAAAAAATGGGACTGGGGGGAAGAAATGTCCCCAGGTGAAGGGTGTGTCCCTTGGTCTTTCTTGGCTGAAGGTCCTCATTGCCAAGTCAGAGGGCCAGGCTCCCTAGGACACATTTCTCAATTTGGAGAGGAGGGCCAGTGGGAACCCAGCCAGGGATCCTCAGAAAATCCCACACCAAAGCAGGGACAGCCATTGGGGGTTTGGAGCAGAAACGTGCTGAGCTTTGGGGAACCTCACATGTAAGGGGCCGGGAAGGGAAGGACTGAGCAGAAGGTTTGCAGAAAGGTGCATTTCTTCCTTCCTTTCTTTCTTTTCCTCTCTCACTCTTTAGTTTCCACACTAGGTAGCCCTAGTTGAACTCACACCTCCCAACTCGGTCCTTCCTCTCATCCTTGGCCTACAAAACTGCTGTGATCACAGGGTTGCCATTTGGTCAACACCCTGATCTTACTGTCTGGTCTTGAACTTTGGGCGTGAGACAATCCTCCCACCAAGGTCTGCCCTAACCCAAGGTTTTCTAGATTTTGCTTTATGTCGAGTTGGGGGGTTGCTATGGTGTCCAGCCTGGTCTCAGCCCTTGGGCTCTGGCCATCTTCCCATCTCGGCCTCCCCGACACTGAGGAGACAGGCATGATTTGCCCGGCCAGCCATCACCAGATGGTTTGAGAGTCACGTCGTCCCTTTCCATAAGGTGACCCCTGAGAGGAGTGATTGAGTCCACCCTGTGGAATGAGGTGGGTGGAGGTGTGGATGCCCCAGTGGAGATAGGCCCCTGCACCAGGCACCACCCCCGGTACAGGCTCAGCAGGTGACTCCAGCTGCCCTCACTGTGTTCCTGGGTCATCTGATGGGAGTGGGACTTGCAGCAGGGCCCCAAGAGGGATGTGGAGGATGGGCACATGGGCTCATGCCTGTCACCCCTGTACTTGGGATGCCAGGGCGATAGGATGGCCTAAGCCCCTTGGTTCTAGAACAGACTGGGACACTGGGTGAGACCTCATCTCGGTCATCAAAAATAAATTCAAACATTATCTGGGTGTGGTGGCACAGATAATGGTTCAAGCCACTCGGGGGGCCGAGATGGGGGGATTACCTGAGTTAGGAAGGTGGAGTCCACGGTGACCATTAACGTGTCTCTGTGCTCCCACTTGGGTGACCGAGTGGGGTTCCAACTTCAAATAATAACCAACACCACCCCTGTCACCCAGCGTGAGGAGTTAACCTCAGAGAGGGGAGAGGAAAAAGCACTTTCCAGCTTGTCATTCATGGGAGGTTTCAAAGGTGGCCACTGGGCACATCCATCCTGCACATTTGGCCACGTGTCCCAGAAGGCCTGCCTCCATTCATCACACTCTTGTCCAACAGCAAAGATGCGAGTGAGCTCATGGAAGAGATGGCCCTGAGCTTTGCCAGCCATTGGGCACAGAGCAATCAAGGCGGTCCAGCAACAGCGCAGCCAGCCCAGGTTCCAGTCTCCAGTCAGTCACCTTCTGGTGGGGGAAGGTGCAATTTCTCTCCCAATCACTCCATCATCCCCTGCTCACTTGGACCTCTCCCTGGAGGCCATGGAGGATGGTAGTGATGCATGTGGGTGGCTTCTTTTTGACGCTAGAGTCTCCATCGGCCGGGCTGGGGCACAGTGGCATGATCATGACTTTGGGCACCACCACACCTGACTCAATTTTGGGGATATCCCACAGAAACGAGATCTGGTCATGTCTCCTGGGCTGGTCTCTGACCTCTGGGCACAGGCAGCCTCCCACCTCAGACTCCCAGGGCATGGGGCTGACGGCCGTGAGCCAAGGTGCCCAACCTGGACTTGCATGTGCTGTTGGTGGGGGAGACACAAAAGCAGGCCCTGAAATGGAGGCCACTGCATCCTGTGTAGCCGGGACCGGTGGCACCACAACGTGCTCCTTGAGTGTTTGCTTTCTGGGGAGTGACGAGATCTCATTACGTGACCCAGTCTGGTCTCAAACTCCTGGTCTCCAGTGGTCCACCACCTGGGTCTCCCAAAGCCACAGCTGAATTGTCTGCTGACACACCATCTTTCGGGATCTCTAGGCCCAAGATTGACTCCTCCTTCCCAAATGATCGCTGTCTGTTAACCATGATCCCAACCCCATAGACAAATGGATGCTCTTCTGTTTTTTACTTTTTTACTTTTTTTCTTTGAGTTGGAGTCTCACTCTGTCACCCAGGTTGGAAGGCAGTGGCTCACTCCCAGCCACCACAACCCTGGGCTGCTGGGCTCCAGCATGCCTTTCCCTGGCCTTTGGAGCAGCCAGAATGACAGGTGCGTGCCACTACACCCGGCTCATTTGGGTTGGAGTGTAGAGACAAGGTCTCATCAAAGTGCCTGGGTGGGTGTTGTCCCTGGGCTCTGGCTGGTCACTGGCCTTGGTTTCCCAAAGTGCTGGAACGACAAGGCTAAGCCCCCAAGCCCAGTCACGATCCTTCATTGAAAATGACCCAGAAAGCCTGGCATGGCGTCCCATGCCTGGAATCCCAGCACTCTGGGAAGCTGAGACAGGAGGATGACTGGAGCCCAGGAGGCCAAGTCCAGCCTGCGCCAGGCAGGGAAAGCCCCTCTCCACAACCAAGAAAAGAGGGGGTCTGGGGTTGAGGTGCCCACCGTCCTGGCCATTCCAGAAACTGAGGAGGGAGGATTGCCAGAGGCCACAATTTCGAGGCTGATGGTGAATGATGGTTGTGTCACCAGTCTCCAGCCAGGACTGTTGGGAGCCAACATCTATAGCTACATGGCTGAAGCCTGTAAAGGCCCATCTGGAAGATCGCCTCTGACATAGGATATCAGTTATACCTATACTATTGGCGTGTGATTAGTGACCAGTGTGCATACATGGCAGTAAAACTTATAAGTAAATCTCAATACACCTGATGGAAAGTGCATAGCAGAATTATTTTTCTCTGTCTTTCTAAGTCTTACTTCTTTCTAGATATTTTTTAACTTCTATTTCCTGGTAGACTGATTAGTCAGCTTTGGAAAGCTGTTTCCCCTAGGGCTAAGATTAGAAACTAAATTACCATGATAATTTTGTCGCCCTGCCCCTAGCCAGGCAGAACGTTTTCTTTTGTTTTGTTAATTACCGAAACTCTGTCTGCTTCAGCCCACAGCCATCATGGTGGCCATGCATTTCCTTGTTCAAGAGTGTGACAGCTACTGTTTGATTTTTAGAGTAGACTTGTTAGAATAAAATATATACACATACACTCATAGTTGCGTAAATTTACGCTTGCTGTTTTGTTTCCTTTTGCTACATTATTCAAATATAATAGTTACTATACGATTTATAAAAGAATTAATGATGAGGTATTAGCTTAATAGGATATAGCATAGTATTAAAGTCCAATCACTAGATCATATAAAAACTAAAGTTTAGACATATGAAACTCATATGAATTATAGTAAAGTTTTGTAGTTTAAGAATAAGTTTTAACTGAGTTATAAGGCATTACATTAAATCATAATAGGTTAATAGTATAACTGACAGTTAAGTCATTTAACTATACTTATAGATTATAGTATAGTGTTAAGTTGATAATATTAATTGTTAAAAATATTAGGAGTCAGTAAACCTAGAGTTAACTTAGAAAAGTTTTTTGTATTAATCAGGGTATAGAACAAAGAGTATAATATGAATGATTCATTGAACATTGTGGAAAACACTTTAAACGATTTGTATTGAAATTGTGCACCTGTGACCTTAATGTAAGCACGGCAGGCATCATGGAATTCGAATTGTTTGCTTGGAAATTGCAGATCTCGTGGTGGTCTTGTGATGCATAGTTTGTAAAGCACAGAACTTATACACCCCCAGTAAGTGATTATCACACTGCTGGAGGGTATAGAAAATGGTATATAAGTTGGAAGGAGTCCGAATAAAATTTGGCTTCAGTCCTGATCAGACTGTTCCCAGAAGAACTGCCTCCGAGTGGTCTCTTCTTGCCATCCAGATTCTCTGGTGCGGGTCCTAACCCACCCTTGGTCAGTGCTGGTCACCGACACAGGACCACAAAGCCAGACCCTGTCTCCAAAAACATCAGAATCATACACTGATTCTCAACTGCACATGGTTATGGTTAGGTCAGAGGGTGACTGGCTTTAGAGCCAGGAAAATTGGGATTGGTGGAGAAGAAATGTCCCCAGGTGAGGTATGTGTCCCTGGCATTTCTTGGCACAAGGTCCTCATTGCTGAGTCAGAGGGTCGGCTTGCCTTGGGCACATGTCTTACCTCGGAGAGAAAAACCAGCAGAAACCCTGCCAGGTAGCCTTGGGAAATCCTGCACCAAAGTGGGAGCAGCCATTGGGGGGTAGAGCCTGGAAGGGACCAAACTTGAGGGACCCTCACATGTGTGGGGATTGGGGGAGGAAAGACTGAGGGCAGAGAATGGATTTCTTTCTTTCTTTCTTTCTTTCTTTCTTTCTTTCTTTCTTTCTTTCTTTCTTTCTTTCTTTCTTTTCTTTCCTTACTAGGTTGCCCAGGCTGGTCTCAAAACTCCCAACTCTGGCCATTATCTTGACCTGGGAATTCCAAACTGCTGTGATCACAGAATTTCCATTTGGTCGACATCCTGGTCTTCCTGCCTGGTCTTGAACTCTGGGTCAGAGGCGATCTTCATGCCAATGCCTGCTCTCACCCAAAGTTTTCTGAGTTTTGCTTGGGGTCGAGGTGGAGGCTTTCAATGGTGTCCAGCCTGGTCTCAAGCACCCAGGATCCAGCCATCTTCCCCGATTGCCTAGGTGACAGGCGTGAGTCCCCCTGCCATCCCCATCTCCCCATTGATTTGAGAGTTATGCCCTCCCTTTCCCCGGGGTGGCTCGTGGGAGGGGTGAGAGGGTCAACCCTGGGGAATGAGGTGGGCAGAGGAATGGATGCCCCAACAGAGACATGCCCCTGCAGCAGGCAGTCCCCCTGGGAAGGCTGGGCAGGTGACTCCCGTCACCATCTCAGGGGACTCAGGTCATTGGAAGGGAGCGGAACCCTCAGTGGGTCCCCAAGAAGGGTTTGGAGGCCATGTGTGGTGTCTCACACCTGTCATCCTGGCGCTCTGGGTGGCCAAGGCAAGAGGATGGCCTAAGCCACAGGGTGCAATACCAGCCCAGGCAGCTTGGCGAAACCATCTCTCTACAAGAAGCCAAAAACCTGAACCCTGCAAGGTGGCACACACCTGTCTTTCCAGCTTCTCAGGAGGCCATGGTGAGAGGATTGCCAGAGCCCAGCCAATGTAGGCCTTCATGGCCGAGAGTGGGCTCCTGCACTTCAGCCTGGGTGACAGAGGCGGACTCCGACTAAGGATAATAATACCAACCACCACCACCACCATAAACACAGGCCAAGTTCTGGGGGTCAGCCTAGCATCCCAGCCCTTCAGAGGCAAAGGGGAGTGGGTGTCCTGAGCCTATGGGTACCTCATCAGCCTGGGACCTGAGCCAAGATCTTATCTTGGTCATAAAAAGCAATCCAAAGATTAACCAGGCATGGTGGCGCAGGCCAATGGTTTCAATCACTCAAGAGGGTGAGGCGGGAGCCTCACCTGAGCCCAACTGGTGGAGTCCATGGTGGCCGTGAGCATGCCCCTGCACTCTGGCTTGGATGACAGAGCAGGATTCTGACTCCAAATAATAATAATCACCACCACCACCTCTGTGACACAGTGCAAAGAGTCAGCCTCAGGGATAGGAGAGGAAAAAGGCACTTTCTGGCTTGTCATTTGCAGGAGGTTTCAAAGGTAGCTACAGAGCATGTCCGTCTGGCACCTTTGGCCATGTGCCCCAGAAGGCTTGCCTCCACCCTCCACTCTTGTGCCCCACAGAAAAGAAAAGTGTGAGTTCATCGAACCGACAGCCCAGAGGTAGTGTGTCTGTCAGGCACAGAGCGATCAAGGTGATCCGGCAATGCTGTGGCCAGCCCAGGCTGTGGTCCACTTGTCTGCCACCCTCTGGCAGTGGGAGGGACACCCATCGTGATGCACTTGGCAGGCATAGTTTTTGTCACCAGAGTCTCTGTTGGCTGGGCTGGGGCACATGGCATGATCATGGCTCCTGGGTCCTCGAGGTACAGGGCCTAGGTGGTCTTAACCCCTCAGCCCATGAGCAGCCAGGACTCTGATGGCCACCACGCCTGACTCAATTATGTGGAACACTCACCAAAATGAGGTCTGGCAATGTCACCTGGGTTGGTCTCAGAACCCAGAGATCAGGCAGCTTCCTGCCTCGGCTGCCCAGGACATAGGGCTGACGACTGTGAACCATGGTGCCAGATCTAGACTCGCACATTTTTTTTTTGTGGTGGGGATGCAGAGGAACACCCCGGGACAGATGTCACTGCATTCCCTGTAGCCGGGACCTCAGGCGCCACCACCAATGACTCCAGTGTTTGTGCTATGGGGAGCGACAAAGTCTTGCTACGTGGCCCAGGCTGGTCTCAATCCCACGGGCTTCAGCGGTTCCCTGCCTTGTCCTCCCAAAGCCGCAGCTCGATTGTCTGCTGCTCCACCATCTTTCGGGAACTGTAGGCCCAAGGTTGGGTCCTCCTTCCCAAATGATCTCTGTCTGTTCACGATGATCCCAACTGCATACACAAATGGATGCTTTCCTTTTTTTCCCCTTTTTTCTTTTTGTTCTTTTAGTAGGCATCTAATTTCTTCAACCAAGCTGGATGGCAAAGCCTCAGGCCACTGGTCCCAGGTTAGTCTTTACCCGGCTTTCCGAGGAGCCAGAAAGACAGGCACACACCACCACCTCTGGGTCATTTGGGATAGATGGTAGAGACGAGGTCTTGCCGAGGTGCACAAGGGGTTCTCGGCCTGCGGGCTTGGGCCAGTCACTGGCCTTGGCCTCCCAAAGTGCTGGTTTGACTATACAGAGTCCCAGAGCCTGCCCTCAATTCATCATAAAAAACAAAACTGAAGGCCTTGTGTGGCAGTCCACGCATGATATAACAACGATCTGGGAGGCTGAGGCTGGAGGATAGCTGGAACCCAGGATCCCAAGGTCAGCCTGGGTAATGCAGGGGTACCTTGTTTCCGCACCCATCTAAACAAGGGGTCTGGGGTTGAGGTTCCCGTCATCTTGGCCACTCAGGAGGCTGAGGTGGGAGGATCACCGGAGCCCATGATTTTGAGGCTGGTGGTTAATGACAGTTGTGTCCCAGGCCCCAGTCTGGGCCACAGAGCCAGATCCTATCTCCAAAACTTCAGAATTGTACACAGATTCTCAACTGCACATGATGTATTCATAAGGCAACTGACATTAGAGCCAGGAATAATGGAATTGGGGGGGAAGTAATGTCCCCCGGTGAGGGATGTGACCCTGGCATTTGTTGGTGGAATGTCCTCCTTGCTGAGTCAGAGTTTTGGCCTGCCTGGGGCACATTACTCACCTCGGAGAGGAGAACCGGCAGAAACCTGGTCAGGAAGGCTTGAGAACTCCCACATCAAAGCAGAGGCAGACACTGGTGGTGTTTGGACCAAAAAGGGCCAAACTTTTGGGACCCTCACATGTGGGGGGGTTGGATGGGAAGGACTGGAGGCAGAAGTTTTGCAGGAAAATTGATGTTTTTCTTTCTGTATTTCTTCTTTCTTTCTTTCTTTCTTTCTTTCTTTCTTTCTTTCTTTCTTTCTTTCTTTCTTTCTTTCATTTCCCCACTATGTTGTCCAAGCGGCTCTCAAACTGTACAACTTGGGCCATCCTCTTGACCTGGGCCTCCCAAATTGCTGCGATCACAGACTTTCCATTTAGCCGACATTTTGGTCTTTCTGCCTGGCCTTGAACTCTGGGCCGGAGGCAATACTCACGTCGAGGCCTGCCTTCAACCAAGTTTTTCTGGTTTTTGCTTGGGGTAAAGGTGGAAGTTTGTTTTGGTGTCCAGTCTGGTCTCGAGCTCCCGGGCTCCAGAAATTTTCCCATCTTGGCCCACTCAAGTGCCAAGGCAACAGGTGTGAGTTGCCTGGCTGTACCTGGCCCCCAAAGTTTTGAGAGACACATCCTCCCTTTCCCTGTGAAGGACACTGGGAGGAGAGAGGGGGTCCACCCTGGAGAATGAGGCGTGCGAATGGGTGGGTGCCCTGGTGGAGATATGCACCTGTGCCAGATGCTCTCCCAAGGGATGGATCAATGGTGGCTCCAGCCACTTTCTCCTGGTTCCCAGGTCATCAGAAGGGAGTGGACCTTACAGTGGGGCCCCAGGAGGTGTGTCAAGGTTGGGCATGGGGGCTCACGACTGTCATCCTGGTGCTATGGGAGACTGAGGGGAGAGGATGGCCTGGGCCCATGGGTTCAGGACCAGTCCAGTTAACTTGGTGAGACCTCCTGTCTACAGGAAGCCAAAAAAATGAGACAAGCATGGTGGCACACACCTGTGGTTCTGGCCACTTGGAATGTCACAGCAGGAGGATCACTGGAGCCTAGTCAGTGGAGCCTGTGGTGACCTAGTGCAGGACACTGCACTCTGACCTGGGCGACAGAGCAGGACTCCAACTCTGAATAATAATAAAAACCACCACCACCGACACAACCTCAGGCTGGGCTCAGGTGCTCAGCCTGGCTTTCTGGCCCTTCAGAGTTCCAGATGAGTGGACGGCCTGAGACTGCAGGTTTTACACCAGCCCCGGACATGGGGCGAGATCTTGCCTCGGCCATAAAAATAAATTCGACAATTAGCCGAGCATAGTGGTGCAGGCCTGTGATTCCATCCACTCGGGGTGCCGAGGCAGGCGAATCTCCTAAGCCTGACAGGAGGCTGCAGTGGCCGTGAGTGTGCCCCTGCTCTCTGCCTGGGCGACAGAGTGGGATCCAACTCCAACCAATAATAATAATCACCACCACCACTACCACCATCCCTGCTACCCTGCACGAAGAGTCAACCTCATGAATGGGAGAGGAAAAGTCACTTTTCAGCCTGTTGTTCATGGGATGTTTCAAAGGTGGCCTCCTGGAATGTCCATTCAGCTTCTTCTGCCACGTGACCCAGAAGGCCTCTCTCTACCCACCACACTCCTGCCCCACAGCAAAGACGTGTGTGAGCTCACGGAACAGATGGGCTCGAGCTAGGGCAGCCATCGGGCACAGAGCAATCAAGGCAGCCCAGCAACACCATGGCCATTCCAGGTTCATGCCACCTTCAGGTGGGGGGAGCACCCCTTCCTCTCCCTATCACTCCATTGTCCCCTGTCCTTGCGCACCTATCACTGGGAACCCGTGGACACCTCTCATGATGCATGAGGGAGGTGTCTTTTTTGTCACCGGAGTCTCCGTTGGCCAGGCTGGGGCATGGAGGCAGGATTGGGACTCCTGGGGCCTTGACTGGCAGGGCTCAGATGGTCCTTCCGCTGTTTTCCCCAAGCAGCCGGCACTCCACACCTTACTCTATTTTGTGGACCTCTTGCCAAGATGAGGTTAGGTCATGTTACCCTGGCTGGTCACCGACCCCTGAGCTCAGGCAGCCTCCTGCCTTGGCCTCCCACAGTTTGGGGCTCATGGCTGTGAGCTATGGTGCTCATCTGGACTTGAACGTTCTGTTGGTGGGTGCAACGCAAAGGAACACCTCTGGATGGAGGCCACAGCATCCCTGGTAGCTAGGACCTCAGGCAAAACCATGTGAAATTCCAGTGTTTGCATTGTGAGAAGCAAAAGTTCTCGCTGCATGGCCCAGGCTGGTCTCCAACTCCTGGGCTCAAGTGGTCCCCCGCCTCGGCCTCCCAGGTCAAAGTCTGATTGTTAGCCTATCCGTCGTCCTTCAGGAACTCTAGGTGCAAAGCTGGGGCATCCTTCCCAAATTATATCTCCCTGTTCACGATAAGCCCAACTCTGTATACAAATGGATGCTCTTCTTTTTTATCCTTTTTTCCTTTGTACTTTTGAGTCAGAGTCTCACTCCATTGCCCATGCTGGAAGGCGGTGGCTCGCTTTCCACCACCGCAGCCTCAACCCGCTGAGCTCCAGTGAACTTTTTCTTTGACTTCTAAGGAGCCAGAACAACAGGCGTATGTCACTACGCCTGGCTCATTTGGAAGGGCAGGTAGACAAGGTCTCGCTGAGGTGCCCAGGTGGGTCCCGGTCTACAGGCCCGGGCTGACCACTGGCTTCAGCCTCTCAAAGTGCTGGGATGAAGAGGCTGAGCCTCTGAGCCTGGCCTCGATCCTTCATCGAAAATGAACCAGAAGGCCTGGCACAGTGGCCCATGACTGGAATCCGAGTGCTCCAGGAGGCCGAGGCTGGAGGATGGCTGGAGACCAGGAGCTCAAGGCCAGCCTGGGCCTCGCAGGGAGTTCCTGTCCCCTCACCCATCCAAACAGGTGAGCTGGGGTCGAGCTACCCATCATCCCAGCCACTCTGGAGGCTGAGATGGGAAGATCACTGGAGACTGCAATTATGAGACTTGGGGTGAACATCATTTTTGTCCTTGGGCCCCATCCTGGGCCACAGAGCCAGATCCTGTCTCCAAAAACATCCGAAACGTACACAGATTCTCAACCGCATGTGGTGTGTTCACAAGGTGACTGGTTTTAGAGCCAGGAGAACTGGGATTGGTGGGGAAGTAATGTCCCCACGTGAGGGATGTGTTCCTGTCCTTTTTTGGTGGAAGGTCCTCATTTCTGAGTCAGAGGGACAGCCTGCCAGGGGCACAATTCTCACCTCGGAGAGGGGAGTGGGTAGGAACCTGGCCAGGGAGACTCAGGGACTCCCACACCAAAGCAGAGGCAGCCAATGTGGAGGTTAAGGGCTGGAAAGTGCCAAGTTTGGGGATCACTCACATATTGGAGGGGCAAGGGAGAAGGACTAAGGCTAGAAAGTTTGCAGGAGAATGGATTTATTTTTTTCTTTCTTTCTTTGTTTTCTTTCCTCACTAGGTTGCACAGGTTGCTCTCAAACCACCTAAATTGGGCCATCCTCTTGAATTTCACCTCTCAAACTGCTGGTATCACAGGCCTTCCATTTGGTTGAATCCTGGGCTTCCTGCCTGGTCTTCAACTATGGGCCAGAGGTGACACTACCATGGAGGCGTGCCCTCACCCAAGGTTTTCTGGCTTTTGCTTATGGTCGAGGTGGATCTTGCTATGGTGTCCTACCTGGTCTCCAGCCCCTGGCCCCTGGCCATCTATCCATCTTGGTCTCCCTGAGTGCTGAAGAGACAGGCGTGAGTCACCCAGCCATCCCTGCCTCCCTGAAGGTTTGAGAGTCACACACTCCCTTTCCCCAAAGTGGTCACTGGGAGGAGCGAGCGGGTCCTCCCTGGGGAATGAGGCATGTGGAGAAGTGGGCACCATGGTGGAGTCATGCCCTGGCACCAGGCGCTCCCACTGGGGTGGGTCCAGCAGTCAGCTTTGGCAGCCCTCTCTGGGGCTCTGGGTTATCGGAAGGGAGTGGGCATTGCAGTGGGGCCCAGAAAGGGGAGTGGAGGTTGGGCATGGGAATTCATGCCTGTCATCTCTGTGCTCTTTGGGGACAAGGCGAGAGGATGGCCTGAGCACTTGTTTCGAGACCAGTCCGGGCACCTTGGTAAGAACTCGTCTCTACAAGAAGCCAAGAAAATGAGCCGAGCATTTTAGCACACACCTGACATTCTGGACACTCAGGAGGCTAAGGTGGGACAATTGCCCGAGTCCAGATGGTGGAGGCCTCGGTGGCCAAGAGTGAGCCCCTGTGCTCCAGCCAGGGCAACAGAGTGGGACTCTGACTCAGAATAATAACACAAATCCCAACACCACCACAATGACAACCTGGTTTCTGAGGCTAATCCTGGCAACCTGGCCCTTCGGATGCCCAGGCAAGTGGATAGCCTGAGCCTGCGGATGTGGCACCAACCCAGGACATAGGACTAGACCTCATCTCGACCAACAAAATAAATCCAAAAATTAGCCGGATGAGGTGGCACAGGCCTGTGGTTCTGCCACTCAGGGGACCGAAGATGGGAGATTGCCTGAGCCCATCAGGTGGTGTTTGCATTTTCCATCAGCATAGAGGCCTCAGTGGCCAAGAGTATGCCCCTGCACTATGGCCTTGGTGACAGAGCAGGATTCTGAAACCGAATAACAATAATCACTGCCACCACCACCACTGCTGCCACACAGTGTGAGGAATTACCCTCAGGGATAGGAGAGGAAAAGGCACTTTCTGGACTGTCATTTGCAAAAGTATTTAAAGGTGGCCACTGGGCATGTCCGCCCCATGCCTTCGGCCACATGACTGAGAAGACCTGCCTGTATCCTCCACACTCTTGCCCCACAGCAAAGACATGTGTGAGCTCACGAAACAGACATCCTTGAGTTAGGGCAGCCATCGTGCACAGAGAGATCAAGGCAGTCTGGCAATGCTACAGCCAGCCCAGGTTCCAGTCGACTTGTCTGCCATCTTCAGTCAGGGATAGGGCCCCTTCCTCTCCTGATTACTTCATCGTCCCTGCCCATGCGAACCTTTCCCCCAGAAGCAGTGGTCAGCCACCTTGAGATACGTGGGAGGCATCTTTTTTTGTCACAGGAATCTCCATCGGCCGGGCTGGAGGTCAGTGGTTCGCTTCCAGCCACCACAGCCTCAGCCTGCTGGATTATAGTGAGGCTTTCCCTGGCCTTCTGAGGAGCTGCAACTACAGGTGCACGCTATCACGCCTGCCTCATTTGGGATGGAGGTTAGAGATGTGGTCAAACCGAGGTACCCATGTGAGCCTTGGCCCACAGGCTCAGGCCAGCCACTGAACTCGGCCTCCCAAAGCACTGGGATGACAAGATTTAGCCCCCAAGCCCAATCTCAATCCTTCATTGAAAACAAACCAGAAGGCCTGATGCAGTAGCCCATTCCTGGAATTCCAGCCCTCTGGAGGACAGGGTGGGAGCAAGACTGGAGCCCAGGAGTCCAAGACCAGCCTGGGTAATGCAGGGATACTCACTCTCTGCACTCATCCAAACAGGGTGTCTGTGGTCGAGGTAATCATTGGTCTGGCCACTCCAGAGGCTGAGGCAGGAGGAAAACCGGAGCCCACGATTTTGAGTCTTGCAGTGAATGAAGGGCATGTCCCCGGGCTCCAGCCTGGGTAACAAAGCCAGACCCTGTCTCCAGAAACATCAGTATTGTAAAAAGATTCTCAACTGCACGTGGTGTGTTCACCTGGCTAATGACTTTAGAGCCAGGAAAAATGGGATTGGTGAGTAAGAAATGTCCCCAGGTGAGGGATGTGTCCCTAGCCTTTCTTGATGGATGGTCTTCATTGCCGAGTCAGAGGGTCGACCTGCCTGGGGCACATTTCTCTCCTCAGAGAGGAGTGCCTGCAGGAACCTGGGATGGTACTCTGGAACTCCCACACCAAAGCGGGGGCAGCCATTAGGGGGGTTGGGGCTGGAAAAAGTTGAACTTGGGGGGCCCTCAAATGTGGGGAGAGTGGGAAGGAAAGACTGAGGCTGAAGGTTTGCAGAATAATGGATTTCTTTCTTTCTTTCTTTCCTCCCTTCCTTCCTTCCTTCCTTCCTTCCTTCCTTCCTTCCTTCCTTCCTT